>NC_056745.1:1374366593-1374496593 GCF_019279795.1 Protopterus annectens | reverse complement strand
CCTCCTTCTTACCAAACTCTCTAAACGTAACCTGTCCCCTTCCTCTACCCAGTGGTTCTCAAGCTATCTCACAAACTGGCAACAAGCAGTTAAATGGAAAAAAGCTACTTCACCCTTCCTTAATACATACACAGGCGTCCCCCAAGATTCCATTCTAGGCCCCCTATTATTCAACATATTCATAAATGATTTCTTCCAAGCCATTCCAAATTCCAGTTTCATCCAATATGCCAATGATTCTACTATAATCTGTTCCTCCCCTTCCATCACACCTCTAAACAATCTAACACAAGCCTCTTCCACTGAACAGTGGATGCTAGACAACCATCTAGCCCTTAATGCAACCAAAACAAAACTTATGTTATTCAATGCATCCCAAACCTCTTCCCTAGACAAACAATCCTTCATAATTACCAGCAAAAATAATACCCCCCTAGAACTAGTCTCTGACACAAAATTGTTAGGAATTATCATCAACGATCAATTAAAATTTGACAAGCATCTACAAGCAAATATCAAAAAAAAACATAAAAAATTAGGTATGCTTTACCGCCACAGTTGCTTTATCTCTCTCACCACCAGGATTTTATTAGTTAATACATACCTCATCCCATCCCTTTTATATGGTGCGTCTATCCTAACCAGACTACAATCTTCCCTCAAAACAAAACTCTCATCTTGTTATAACAAAATATCCAAATTTGCAGCAGGTCATAGAGCCTCTTCCCACCACTGTAATTCCCTTCACCAACTAGGTTGGCTGGAATTACCAAACTTCCTCACATATACCTAGCTCATCCAAGCACACAAACTTATTCATAACCCATCTCTCTGCCCCTCCCTACCAAATGCCTTTGAAATGCGTAAGCCAGATAGACTGCTAAGATCCAATTCCCAAAACCTAATTAAATTGCATAAACCAACACGTCCTGCTGGGAATCACTTGATGTCCTTCTCTCTTGCACGCCTCTGGAACTCTCTCCCTTCTCCCATTCATACCACCAGCAGTCTCTCCTTGTTTAAAACATCACTGCAGTCACACCTTACTTCACAATGGAAATGCTCTTGCTCTCATCCAACCTAATTCTGACCACACTTTCTTCCTAAATTTCCAAATGTATTTGTTGCCTAGCACTACCTCCTAAAATTCTACATCCCTTGGGACGTATTCGACCAACAGCTAAAAAAATTACCTCATTGTAATTGCCTAAAAAAAAACAAAATAACACATTACTACTTATTGAATTAACCTGATATAATTTAGCTAATGAAAATCTCTTTTTTTTTATTTCTGTATTATGTAACATTTATTTGAATTGTTTGATATAGATTTGTGCTATCCGAAATATGTATTTAACATTTAATTGAAATGTATATTATGGATTTGTGCTTTTTCTGTACTATGTATTTGTATTTTTCTGGAGCTTTTCTACCCAGGACTCCATTGAAAATAGGCTCCTTCTAGCCCAATAGACTATCCTGGAAAACAAACTAAAAATAAATAAAATAATAACTTTGAAATTTTAGGTGGAGGAACTATTTTACATAAAAAATATTTGTGTGTGTGTGTGTGTGTGTGTGTGTGTGTGTGTGTGTGTGTGTGTGTGTGTGTGTGTGTGTGTGTATATATATATATATATATATATATATATATATTTATATATATAGAGGGAGAGATTGTAATTTAAAAAAACACAAAAGAGTTTAACATATAGCCCATTATCTAAGCACAATAATACCCTCAAGGGTGTGTGTTATTGTGTAAATAACACTCTTTCAGGAGTGTAGTGGCCCTCCACGTTTGGCTTCAGGCTTCAGAACAACCCTGGGCATGCATTATTTACATAACAAACACCCTGCTGGGCATTATTGCTTGCCTATCATGTCTCCTAATGTAATGTTTTGGTTACTGCAAAAAAAGTTAAAAAGAGCCGAAGAAGTATTTGTTACATATTTGTAGTCTTTGGATACTAAACAAGTTTAACAAGCACATTTCAATAATATCATGTTTACAATACAAAATATCAGAGTGCTGAAATTAATTTAACATTAAACCATTATGCATTTCTGAATGCTGCAAACACTTAAAATTTCTGAGCACTTTTTACAAAACCACACATTACACACACTAAGCTGTACATTCTTTTAACTCTCTTAGCTCTCAAAACTAACTTAATAGTTATTAATACATTTAACCCATTGTAGGTGCTAGGCATAGTGTCTCTGAATCACAATAAGCCTCATTTTAGTTAATTGTTGTACTGCTTATAGATAGTTTACAAGTATCTCCATTTAATGGCATTTTTTCCAGCTTTGAAATATATCTTCAAAAGAGTTCCATGTTTGACTAATGTTTTTGTTCTTCAGATATTTCAATTTATTTTTCATACTTTCCTTGCCATATATTGAAAGAGTACTTCCAGCAGCTTCTGAATGAAGAAAACTGCATAGAAGCTGTATTGCCCCAGACACAACCTAAGACGAGAGGAGAAGAAGGGGAGCTCACCATAGAAGAAATAAGAATAGCACTAAAGAAAATGCAGTTAGGGAAAGCAGCAGGCTCAGATGAAGTCAAAGCAGATGAGATAGGGGAGAAATGGCTCTTGAGGGTACTCATAGCAGTGTGGAGAGAAAGGCATATCAAAGATTACTGGAGAATAAGCATGTGCTAGTGTAAAAGAACAAAGGGGACATCCACAACAGTGAGCAGTACAGAGGTATCAAATTCCCGTCACTTTGCATGAAACTTCTAGAGAGGCTTGAATGAATATGCAGAGTAGTACAAAGTAACATGGGAGATGAGCAGTTTGGATTCAGATCAGGATACAGCACAACTGAACCAATGTTTGCAGTGCAACAGAAGCTTGAAAAGTAGCTAGAAATGAAGAAAGAGTCCAACTGGACATTCCTAGACTTGGCGAAAACATATGACAAGGTCACAAGAAAGCTGATTTGGGCAGTACTATGGTGGCTGAAAGTCCCAAAAACATTAGTAGAATTACTACAGGCTATGTACAAGGACCCAATGAGTCAAGTACAAACAGTGTTCAGTCTCACAGAGGGCTTCCCAGTGGGAGCAGATGTGCACTAAGGTTCAGCTCTGAGCCCACTGCTGTTCATACTGGTGATGGACTACATTAGCAAACAGGTCAGAGGGGACAGATTAACAAATTTTCCACATTAAGACAGTGTGACATTACAGGCAGACTCTGATCAAGTACTTGCAAAAGATAGGGGAATGGAATGCAAAACTGAAAGCACATGTGATGAAACTAAGTACAGATACGACACTGGTAATGGCTGCAAACTGGGAAATCAGAAGAAGCTGAGAACTGAGACAGAAGGGAAGATACTGGAACAGGTTAATAACTTCAAGTATCTGTAAGGGGTGATTGAGGAGAAAGGAAGTCTGAATGAAGAGGTCAAAGCTAGAATCAGGGGGCTGCAGCCAACTGCCATAGTGTCAGATGTAGTGTATGACAGAAGAATGCCAAAGAAGCTAAAAAGTAAGGTGTACGAAATGGTGCAATCAGTACTACAGTATGATACAGAAACCTATACAGTAAAAGCAGAACATATAAGGAAGCTAGAGTTGATGGAGATGAAGTGCCTGAGACAGGTTGGTAGGATGCACACTGTGGGACAGGCAAAGAATTGAGAACATAAGAGAAGAAGCCAAAGCAGCTCCAATTGCAGAAAAGATCAAAGAGAGCAGATTATGGTGGTTTAGGCACATGGGCGGTGGAAAAATATTTGGCAAAGACAGGAAGAAGATAAGAGGAAACAAGGGCATCCAGCAAAGAGGTGGATGAACTCTGTGAGAGATCTGTGACAGATAAACATGAGTGTCAAAGAAGGCAGGAGTGTAGCACTGAATCGAGACAGATGGCAACAGTTAACATGATACCCTGACCCCATGTTGACAAATGGGGGGAAAAGGGGGTTGATGATGACTTTCCTTGCCATACTCTGCCATTTCTTCTTGTTTTCGTACCATCACATTTCTGAATGCTGACCCTTTAGACAGATATTACAAATAATGTCATTATGTACTTTTCTAGCATGTAAAGATACTTGTTTCACATGTTCATTTACATTACCTACATAAACATCTTCAGCTGGAATTATCCCATTTAAGTATCTTTTTATTTGACTGTTATATTACTGGTCAACTGCTACAGTGTTTTCCAAAATTTCCATTGTTAGGTAGCAAACCTTTTCTTATATGATTAAGAAAGTCTCATTAAATCTCTACAGATTAAACTGCAGGAAGTCTACAGTTGGGAATATACAGATTTTCTAACACCGATGGCATTCATCTTCCTCTTTTGCTTCTGACTTGCATTCTTCTAGGAATACTATTGACATGACTTCTTGGCATAGTTCACTTTGTAAAACCATTTTTATTCCTAGAGAATATTACTTACATCTTTACCTCTTAGTCCACTCTCTCCAGCAGTTCCAGGTGACCCAGTATCCCCTTTTTCTCCTTTTGCACCATCTTCACCCTAAGAAAAATATTAAAAACAGCTATCTATTATTGCATTGTAGTTATATATTTGTCAAGCTCTGTATTATGATTCCTGTTCTGATATTAGTGTATGCCTTCCTATCAGTATCTGGTCACTTAAACAAGCAGTCCTGAACATGTTGATTATAAATCCTTACAACACAATATACCATGCAATTTAGTTTCAATTTTACAATTTCACTTTCTAAAAAAGTTAGATCTATTGATGTTATAACTTTATGATGTAGAAAGTAGAATGTAGTAGATAATGCCTGATGAACACAATAAAAGATTTTTAGGACTTTCATAAAATGGCTCAGAAGCAAGGTAGAAGATTACTGTATCACACAAAACTGCAAACAAAAAAATGTAATTAAATTTCTTATATACTAATTCCGAGATAACAGAATCCTGGATAATTCCCCTTAGTTCAAGGTTCACCGATTTCTGAGTCAGTAAATATAGACAGTAGGAGTGCAGAGAGTGTATCCCATATATTAGAGTTGCAGAAGGTGAAAATGGTTTTAAAGTGTTACAGTAAGTTTACAGAGTGACTGTTATGGGTAGAAATCACACTGTACCGTTTCTTCATTTGTGTGTCACACTTTGGTGCAGAACTTCTCAATGCAGTCAAAATAAATATTGCAGTCGTTTTATGAAGTTCTTTTCTTAATATATTTTTCTGTCTATAGTAATGCCTGGCACTTGAAGCTAATCTATTTTGCAGTTTGCTCATTCATTTAAACTCAGATATCAGACCTTCAGGGCAGTCTTCCATGGCTGTCACATTGCATGGATAAGCTTTTTTAGTTCTGGTTTTGCCATAATGATAAATTCCCCTCTCTTCTATCAGGCACAGAACTCCCTCCCCAGGACATCTTATAAGCATATGCCTTATGTTTAGAAAACAGATGGTGGTCAGTCATTATGTCAATCACTCACCTGAAACTTACTCGTGATTTCAAGAGAATATTCAGGCAAGTGATATGTCCCATGATCTTCAAATAGAAAATGATGAACTGGTCTTTAAACACTTCCCTAGGTATCTTCCAACACCCATGCCTCTAAATGACCATGGTTAATACAATTCATATAATGCACAGGTAAATGCTCTGCCTTCAAAAGGAAAATTAGAATTCCTGATTTGGGGATATACTTTATATCATTCAAGTGAAAATTAAGTATTACATGAGATCATCCCTGTGGAATATTTACTACAATAATTTTGAAGGTATTTTATTGATGCATCAGTTATGAATTATCAATTGCTTATCTAAGTCTGTGCTGGTTCCATTGCATGTCATTGGGAGCACATTGCTTCTACTGAATGAAAAAACTGATGAAATCTTTAAGCCTCCTACCTGTAACACCTCCCTTGTTATGTGTGTGTGTGTGTGTGTGTGTGTGTGTGTGTGTGTGTGTGTGTGTGTGTGTGTGTGTGTGTGTGTGTATGTGTGTGTGTGTGTGTGTGTGTGTGTGTGTGTGTGTGTGTGTGTGTGTGTGTGTGTGTGTATATATATATATATATATATATATATATATATATATATATGTATATATTATATATACATTTATATGCTTGTATAACTGGGCGGCCACAGTGGTGCAGTGGTTAGCATTGCCACCTCACAGCAAGAGGTTCTCCGGTTCGATCCTCGGCTGGGGTGCCTTCTGTGCGGAGTCTGCATGTCCTCCCTGTGGTCACGTGGGTTTCCTCTGGGTGCTCCGGTTTCCTCCCACATCCCAAAGACATGCTGTAGGTGGATTGGACACTCTAACTTGGCCCTAGGTGTGAGTGTGTGTGTGTGTGTGTGTGTGTGTGTGTGTGTGTGTGTGTGTGTGTGTGTGTGTGTGTGTGTGTGTGTGTGTGCCTTCTGTGGAAGGTTGAGCGCTGGGCTGGCAACTCAACACCATAAAACTCCACTGCCAATCATGAGCGGAGAGGTGATCCGCTGTGGCGACCCCTAACCGGGAAAAGCCAAAAGAAGAAGAAGAAGATATATTTGTATAACTGTAGACAAACATAGAAATCCTTAAAAATGTTGAATAAGTGCTTGCACACAAACAAGCCACATTAGCATTGGTCCCAATGAAGGAGAGTTACCTCCCATTTCCTCCAATGGAAACAGTTGCATTGCAGGTATGTTCATTGAGGACGTATGGGTGGGGTGAGTGTTAGTTCGTAGATGTGTGTAGATATGTGTACATGTCTGTAGGAGCATAAATAAAGCTGCATGAATGTGAGAGTGTGGTGTGCGTGTGTGTGTGTGTGTGTGTGTGTGTGTGTGTGTGTGTGTGTGAGTGTATGTACATGTTTGTGTGTATATGAATGATGTTGGAATGTTTATGTATGTGTAGTTAAAAGTCATCACAATGATTAATTACATTTTCATTGGCTTTTACAATGTTGAGTTTATTCAGGCAATCCTTGAGCTTCTCATGTGACAGATGGGGACAGCAGAGCCTTATAACAATAATAGGCCATGCCTGATATATTAGACGGTTACTAACATGTGTGTTATGGGTTTTTATAGTAGGCCTCTGATACACTTAATTCTAACCGATGTGAATGCTGCAAGGTTTGCAAAAGTATTAATCTGGAATAAAGTATTTCTGGTTTAAAAAAAATATTCAGAAATAGCATGTAACCAGGTTATACAACATCACTCCTTCTTTCCCCCTGCTATATTACATTTAGAGTTGGCATGTAAGTAAGATAGGCAGGGGACTTTGTATCACTGCACATGACAAAAGGACACTGAGTAACATATTTACTTAGTATTCTCTGGTTTCAGTGTATTTTTATCTAATGTATTTTTATTCAATTTATATTTCTTGTTCATGTACCTTTAAATGCTCTATGATGTCTGTTCAGTAGTCACATGATCAAGCAGTTCCTGTTATATAACAGCTGAGTAACAGAACAGCTAACACCATGGTTCTGATGAAGACTGGACTTTTTGTGAAAGACGAAAGCACTTAACCATTAAAAATGTTTTTATTACTACTGCTGTGGTTGCTTACTCGTGTGTGGTTACAGCTGATTCTCAGTTTGGTAACTCTGTATGATTTTTTAGCATACCTGAAGGAGCTTTTTGTGGATTACAGGTTATTCTTCATGGTATCTTCTCAAGACCAGAAGAAGTTGTATTCTCACTTTATTCTTCTCATACTAAGCCCATGATTTGACACAATGCCCCCTTCAGCCAGTACTTCAATAAACACCTAAACCAGCTTGAAAATCCTCAGTATTTCCTCACCATAAAGATCTCATATCTCAGCATACCCTGAGCCCTTCCGATAGACTAAAAACCAAATCCATCTACTCATGAGCAGAGATCTCTGTTTTGCCTCCCATGTTATGGACAGGCCGATTCTCAATGAACTCCTTCAGCCAGACATAACCAGCAGTAAAGCAAATAGCTGCTTTAGACACCTAAACCTAACATTAATAACATCAGATCATGCAACAGGTACCCTGCGTACCCCTAGTTTCTGGAATAGGCTACCCTTACATGTTAAACAGGGTACTTTTCCCAAATGACTGAAAGGGCAGTTGCAAATTTTTGCCTGGTATATGTTGATAAAATCTGTTTAATTGGGTACATTGTTAGTGTCCCACCCCACCATACGGAGTAATGTGGCTGAGCTTCTCAGTGGTTCTTTAGCTGAAAGCTTAATAAAAATATGTGAACATATATTCCTGCCTTTTAATTTTGTAAAATGGGCTTACTGATTCAGGCCAGATCCCAACAAACAGGGTTAATGATGATTATTTATAGCAGATATGTTATGCTTGAAAAAAACAGCTTGACCACATGAAGACATAATGTTTCTTTTTAAATATTATTACATTTTGAAATAATAGCACACATTTACATTCTGAGAAGTCATATTAATTTCCTTCTTTTATATATATTTCTGATCTACTCAAATATAAGTTCAGACTCATGCTGATTTTCTTCTTCAACAGTCTCCAACCTATAGTTTAAATTTTGTTAAGTTTTTTTTTAAGTGTCTCAGATATGAATGCATTTACTAGACACTGAAGGCAGGCAAAATATTGTCAAAATAAATATACTCATAAATAATTCCATCTAAAAGTATTGAAG
The DNA here is from genome assembly GCF_019279795.1 of Protopterus annectens. Lineage (NCBI taxonomy): Eukaryota > Metazoa > Chordata > Ceratodontiformes > Protopteridae > Protopterus > Protopterus annectens. Next base: position 1,374,487,971 of record NC_056745.1, on the reverse strand, counting down.
ATACCTTTGGTCCTGGCTTGCCAGATAAACCAATATTACCCTGTTAAAAAGAAAAGAAGAAAAAAGACATTTTATTAGTACAGATGTATTTAAAATATAATTTTTTACACATTCAATATATATTGAGGCATTGTGTTTTTATACATTCCCAGATATTCACAGCACTGGGGTTCATTGTAATGAATGAACATAATTACTAACAGTTAATAATATTGATGAACAACAGCAACAAACTGTTATCTCAGGAATTTTCCAGTTATTTATAGAAAACGTTTCACATTAAACATAGCTAAAACAATAAGCATGCTCATTGTAAGTAATCAGTAAGAGACAGCATTCCCCATTGCATAAGTGATCAAACATGTTCTGGTCTAACTCATTTAAGTCTCATTCAGTTTACTATGATCCCATATAAATATTTATATTTTGTAGCAAATGTTCTTCTGTTTAAGCATGTTTATTTACAAACTAAACTCAGAACCATAGATAGACCGTCTAAACCCCCCCCCAATTCAAAGTCGAACAATAAAAAAAAAGGAAACCTCTGAAATATAACAAAGAGTTAAATCATCACACACACACTAAGCACTTCAGCTCTGACCTCATAATCAGCACGAAGCAATGCAGATCTCAGACTCTCACACCATCAGCACCTGACACTCTCATCCCCTAACAGCTTGCATGCAGGGGCAGATCTCAGACTCTCACACCATCAGCACCTGACACTCTCATCCCCTAACAGCTTGCATGCAGGGGCAGATCTCAGACTCTCACACCATCAGCACCTGACACTCTCATCCCCTAACAGCTTGCATGCAGGGGCAGATCTCAGACTCTCACACCATCAGCACCTGACACTCTCATCCCCTAACAGCTTGCATGCAGGGGCAGATCTCAGACTCTCACACCATCAGCACCTGACACTCTCATCCCCTAACAGCTTGCATGCAGGGGCAGATCTCAGACTCTCACACCATCAGCACCTGACACTCTCATCCCCTAACAGCTTGCATGCAGGGGCAGATCTCAGACTCTCACACCATCAGCACCTGACACTCTCATCCCCTAACAGCTTGCATGCAGGGGCAGATCTCAGACTCTCACACCATCAGCACCTGACACTCTCATCCCCTAACAGCTTGCATGCAGGGGCAGATCTCAGACTCTCACACCATCAGCACCTGACACTCTCATCCCCTAACAGCTTGCATGCAGGGTAGCTAACCCTTTTGCCCTACCCTAGCTATGTTTCTGTTTACAGATAAAATGAAAATGGCTTTTTGACAAAAGTAACACTCATCCTTTGACCTTTCATTGATCATGCATTTGCCAAAGAATGCACTTGGTCGAAAATGTGAGCATTTAAAAGAGTGCATCACTACCCTCTGAAATATGCTAAACAACAACAAAATCAGTATTTGTGCTGCTGTGATCTCTCCCATGCTGTAAGACATGACTGTAGCACTGTAATTTGATGCTGTCATTCTGTGTTGTATTCCTTTGTTTGTATCATGGTAAGAAATAGTTCTAGGATGAGCATGCCTACGTGGAATACAAATAAATACATAGATACTAAAATAAGTTACTAGGCTAACAAAACAAGGGGCCTTTGTAAGCCTAACCATGTTTTCCAGAAAAAATACTGATGTCCTGCATCCAAATTGGACATTGAGGGCCAGGCATTTATAAGCTACCTCTGTCCATAAGGGACATGGGTACCAGACCAGGTGTAAATTTCATATTCCCAAGCCACTTGTCTGGGTCATGCTTAAACTGAGTAATAGGTGAACTCAGATTCACATGGATGGGAAGCCTGTTCCATAGGCGGGACAATCTCTGGGACAAATATCTCTCTCCAGCATATTATTTTTAAGTCACAGACAAAATTCAAATCCCTAGATCTTGTTTTTCATGTACTTTTTGACTTACAAATATGTAGGAAATTCATAAGTGTGGGTTTGTGGATGCCTTGTAAGCCCAACATAGATCACCCCTCAGCAATCCATAGCAAACTGAATAGAGGGAAAGGGCTTTAAGGCCCTCTGCTTAAGGCATGTTTTTTACACTGTGTATTCTTTTTGTAAGGAACGTTTGCGGTAACTCTAGTTGCTGCATATGCCTGGTCAAGTATCTACCAAAAGGAGCATTGTACTATATGATTGTTCTGATAAGGGCAGAGTACAGTGGGATAATGACCTCTTTGGACCTAGATGCCAAGCCCTTGCTTATAAGCTCTGCAACATAAAAGGAGTTCCTCACCACTGTGGCCACATAGTGGCCAAAGATTAGGCTGCTGTCTACGTGAATACCCAGATCCCTGACCACTGGGTCGACTCTTAGGAGTGTATTATCAACATGGTAATTAACTAGGATGGTTAACTTCCCAAAGGGTACAATTATGCATTTCTTAGCATTGAGTTTAAGACCATGGCTTTGGAACCATTTATTAGTCAGAGATAGACCTTCTTGAAGAAGGCTAGTGACTGCAGGGGAGTTGATGATAACCTCCAGCTTGCAATCATCTGCAAACTTAGTCAGCCATAAACCTTCAGCATTTGTTTCCATTTTGGAGAAATAGATGCCAAAAAGGAGCAGGCCCAATACCAAACCCTGGAGGATTCTGCTAGTGACTAGCCTCTTTGTGGAGGTGGCCTCCCCTATTTTGACCTCCTGGGTCCTATCAGTGAGCCAACTGGCTATCCAGTCGGTGATAAAAGGGTTTATACCTAAATTATTGAGCTTGTCTATAAAGCCTGAGTGGGGTATTGTATCAAAAGCCTTGGCCAGGTCAAGATAAGCTGTGTGCACAGTCTTACATTCATCTAATGCTTTGGTGATCCTCTCAAAAAATCCACCAAATTTAATAGGCATGACCTTCCTTTAACAAAACCAAACTGTGAAGCATCCAGCATTTGCAGGTTACCTATTTCCTCATTTATCATGTCCATGATGATTCTTTCCATGGCCTTACATATGAGGCCGGTAAGATTACGGGCCTTTAGTTACCCAGATCAGTGGTTGGACGTCCTTTGTGCAGGGAAATGACTGCAATCATCTTCCATTCCTTGGACACAAAACCTGACTGAAGGCTCCAGCTGAGAAGCGATTCAAGTGGACCAGAGAGGTCATGTTTCATGCCATTTATTAAACATTCTGGGTTATCAGGTCCCATTAATTCAGTGTTTTTTGCCTTGAAATGTGCGTTAATAACCTGTCCTCTAGAAATGCTTGGGGGATTGTGTTATGTGGTATTTCCTTTGGACTCTTGTGGGGGAGTGGGGGGAGAAATTTGAACTGAATTTGTCAGCCAAAATGTTGGCAATGGCCTCTGGTTCAGTGTCGGTGATGCCATTTACAATAAGTTCTGCATATTGTTGTGCATTTTCTCTGAGGTTATGGACATTGCTGTAGAAAGCTTTGTGGTTGTCCTTTGCCTGAGAAGCTATTTTTTACTCAGATTTAGCCTTTGAAGTATTAATTAACCCACTTAGATGTCTGTTTAGATTGGTCAGGGGGCTTTTGGTATGTACAGCTTTGCTCCTCCTTTGCTTAGCCACATTTTTTTTTTGCTGTGTAATTGACTGACAGTATGATTCCACCAGGGTGGCTTGTCTTTTGAGTCTGTCTTATTCTTAATATGAGTGGGCTCGCTCTGGCTATACAGCTATCAATATGGCTGTAAAGAGATTTTGTAAATAGTTCAATGTATTCTAAGGTGTTTACTGGGTTTGGGGGTGCTTGGAATTTAACTAAGCTGTTGCTTAGTAGAGAGAAGTTAGCCTTGGTATAGATCCTAAAGCTTTTTAGTTTTGGTGGATAACTGGATTCAATTTTTATTTAAATAATACTGCTTTATGGTCAGATCTGATCAACGAAGATATTACATTGGGTGAGGAGTACTTGCCCTCCCATGTTCATGAGTACAAGGTCAAGGATATTGGCGCCTGTGATGCCCCACCACTGGCCCAGTAATCAAGGATCCTCAATCCACACCAATGGCAACAGTGGTTAGGATTGAGGCACCTTGATTACTGGGCCAGTGGTGGGGCATCACAGGTACAAATATTCTTGACATGTGATGCCCCACCACTGGCCCAGTAATCAAAGAGGCTATGATGCCCACCACTGGTCCAGTAATCAAGGAGCCTCAATCCTCACCACTGGCAGCAGTGCGGGATGTACACACTTGGAGGATAACAGGTACACACACAGTATATCCAGATCCAGCTCTTTTCATCAAGTGCAATTTCCCTTAAGAGCACACAGAGACCACAGTCAGTCTGGGGCTGGTTTCTCTCTCCTTCACCAGATCTTCAATAAGACAACCATCTGGCATAGCTGTACAGTTGAGATCTTAGATGAGTGACCAAGCCAAGTCCTCCAGCACCCTGTCTGTCCAGTAAGTGTTTCGTGTCCCTGCTCAAGTAACTTACACACACACTCTTTGAGGTTTGAGTTATACACACACACACACACACACACACACACACACACACACACACTTGGGAAAGGCTGGCACAGGTTTACAAGCTATGCCCCCTTCTGCCCAGATTATAAGGTAGTTATTACTGCCAATAGTCACAACTTATCAGCTACTTTAAGGCCCTTAACACAGAGTGTCCAATCTTACTGTGTAATGTTACTATTAATCCAGATGGTAGTTTGACCAAGAGCAAAGCTATTAGGAGTGGCCCACAGTGTCACCAAATAAATATGTCAGTACTCCCAGAACTTAAAAATGTTTCACAAATATCAGCCACAATGATAGGTTTAAATATATTTAATAATAAATAATAAAAGAACAAGAAAATACTCAGTAAATAAACACAGTTACATCAGAGTTCAAAATCACAGGAAATACTTAAAATAACATTACAGGACAGGCTCAAATAAATAAAGAAAACAGATTATCTAAGCCATATTTCACTATATTCCTGTCTGTATCTAAAAGAAATTACTTTACCCTAGTTAACTTACTTACAGAGCCAGGGAAGACAGATGTGGTGAGAGGGTCTTCTAGCTGATGCTGTCAGGTCAAAGAAAAAATACAAAATGCCCACTCTCTCTGAGAGTTCTTAAATTAATATCTCATATACTACTGCTGGGTTAGCTTGCAGGATGACATCACTTCTTGTCATCTGACTTTAGTTCCCAAGCTAAACCCCCATTGCTAGAAACTGTCAGCATTTAGCATCTGCCTGTGAAAATACATAGCCCTCAGATGTTTGCAGCTGCTGGAAGACATAAAACAATAAAACACTTACAAGAAAATACAGAAGGCTCACTAATTTTAGACATCCTGTCCCCTTGCTGCATTGAAACCATCTTTTATGGCACAGTCATAAAATAATTTAAACAGTTTTTCTAAAGTTTTGCAAGGAACTCCTCTATGTTCCAGTTTACACTATTAAAATACATTTACACATTTACAATACTTTATGTGCATTTCTGTTCTTCAGTAGGGTACTCTGTGAACACATCTCTAAGCTGAGTACACTACAACATATCTCTTCAGCAAACGTCTGTACATACCATCTTTTATGACACAGAGTTCTAATACATTTGTAACACAAGCATATGAATCATGTTGATATTCACAAATGACATATTATTTACAAATTTCCAGCTAGTTGTGCTGGCAGTACCTCCCTTTGTACAGTTCTCCCCCCTCAAAGATTCAAGCTAGATTTTCAAGAGACCATTGAGAAACATTGCTTGAGAGGGATGACCATCTGGGAATACCCATTCCCTATCTTGAGAGCCCATCTACATTTTTCTGGCTGGTTCCCTCTAGCCATGGATTCCCCTCAGACTCCTCCTGCCTCCTTCTGCCAATACTTAACAAAAGGACCTCCCTATCATAGTAAGGTTTCATCATGCTAACATGGTACAATTTGTGTCCCTGCCTCCTACTTATCAGTTCCGCCATTTAGTTAACATCACTGACCTTCCTTGCCACTTTGCGGGGTCCATCTCAAGCTGCCTGCAGCTTGTTGTGTCCGACAGCAAGGAGAACCATAACCTGCTGCCCTACAGCATAATCTTAAGCGTGAGCATTCCTGTCATACCAGACCTTTTTCTGCTGTTGGGCTTCTGTCAGGTTCTCCTGGGCCAAGTCCATGAGTTCCCTGAGCCTTGTCCTGAGGTTCAGGACATATGCCACATCAGGCTCCTTGTGGGATTCACACTCGCCCTCCCACTTATCACAAATCAAATCTACAGGTCCCCTCACCCTATGCCCATACAGCAACTCAAAAGGTGAAAAATCTGTGGATTCCTGGGGCACTTTCCTGTAAGTAAACCACAGATGTGGCAAATATTTGTCCCACTCCCTCTTAAACTGGTCTTCAAATGTCCATAGCATGGTCTTGAGTGTAGGGTTTAATGTCTCAACACGACCATTAGTCTGGGGATGGTAGGAGTGGTCTTAACGTGCTTCACCCCACAATGTTTCCACAGAGATGCCAGCAGGTCTGCCGTGAAATTGGTACCTATGTCAGTATTTCTTTTGGGAAAACTATGCTGCTGAAAATCTCTAACAAAGCATTTGCTACCTTTTCTGCCTCAGTGAAGGACAGAGCCACTACCTCAGGGTATCTGGTAGAATAATCTACTACCACTAGGATATACTTTTTCCCTCTGGAACTTGGGGTACTCAGAGGTGCCACAATATCCATACCTACTCACTGAAATGGCTCCTCAATCACAGCCAAAGGCATCAAAGGATCCTTCACCCTGTCTCCTGCCTTGCCTACCTTTTGGCACTAGTTCTACATCCTGCAGTATCCTGCAGTACCCTGTTACATCTGGAAATCCCAGGTCAATAAAAGATCTGCATAATACATCTGTTGGTACACTTTATGCCCATATGTCTTGCAAAAGGAATGTCATGAGCTATTGCTAGAAGTCCCAGATGGTAGGCTCTGGGCACTACCAACTGTTGTATTCTCTCCCCCTTTAGCTCTCCCTCAATGGTCCACTCTCTATGCAGTAAACCTCTCTCTCAGTATACAGATTCTCCTTTTCCTTGACAATCAGGTGCCTCACTGGCTACCACCCTCAGGCCTTGTAATATAGGGTCTGAGTGATAAGCCTGTCTCAGCTCTCTCTTTGTAACTCTTTCCCAGCTCCTCTTCCACAGGAAGTCTGGTATTCTCTGACAGCGGTGCCTCACTGTCAGCCTGGGTACTATTACTCACCTCTGCCCTTGTAGTCACTCTGTCCAAGGGAACATCATTGCCCACAAGCAGCTGTGGCTCACCTTCACTCTCACTGCTACAGGGTAGGTCCTACTGTGAAGTAACCACCACATCAATTTTGGTTTCAAGTCTGGGGTCTGTCTGGGTCCTCCCCAGGCAAGCAGACCCCACAGGCTTGTCTCCAAGTCTGAGTGTGTGTAACTGCATGCAGACAAGGTACTGCATTATCAACATCATTCTCTATCATGACATCTGCAGGGATATCCTAAAACACACCTACTTGCTTGGTTACTTTTTCACCCTCCCAGTCAATGTGATCCCTAGCCAAAGGTATTTGGAACGTGGTCCCTCCTAAAGCTCTGACTGGAGTAGACTGCCAAAGCAAATAGTGCTCCTCTTTAACCATTGCAGGCTTTACAATAGTTAGGTCAGAGGCTGTGTCTCTCTTAGCAGTGCCCTCTTTTCCCATTTACTAAGATAGGATATAACCTCTTGTGGTAGTATGGCACCCTTGTTGTTTCCAGACAACTTACTGCTGGCATTCTGTCATTCCCACTTACTGGCTCTGCCACCTTTTAATAGGTTCATATGTTTATAGATTAGTACTAAGCTAACTGTCCTTGTAGGCCATTGTAAGCCTAGCCAGTTACCCCATGTGAGAATCGAGCCATGTACCTTGTGTCTGTAAGGTAAATGCCATAACCATTATGCCAATCTCCCACCCCCCACCTTGCCTCTGTGGAGATCTATATGCTACATGGCCCCACTGGTTGCATTTAAAACATTTAACTCTTAGTCCTGGCCATGTACCTGAACTAGTGGCTTCCCCTGCTACTGGTGGGCTCTGTTGCAGCATTTTAGGCTGCCCACCATGGGTTCCCTTAGACCCATGAGTAGCACTGGGTATCCATTTCCTGTGCAGTGATGACCTGCTTGCTAGGTATAGGTCTCCTTTTTTCCCCAACTCATCTGCTGTGTTGCATTGCCTATCTGCTAACCAGATTTTCATGTCCTCAGGAAAAATGCTAAGGGCTTGTTCCCTCACCAAAAGGTCTGCCAGCCCTTCAAAAGTGGTGACCTGACAACCACTCACCCATCTATGAAAATAAGTGCTTGACTCAGCAGTATATTCACACACACTTTCATCTGCCTTGCATCTGTGCTCACAAAACCTTTTCCTATAAGCTTCAGCTGTTAACTTAAAACACTCTAACAGACAGTATTATAATTTAAGCAATCATTATCAGACAATTTAGAAATAGCAGTTACAGCTTTACCATGGAGTATGGGGGTCAGGAACCATACCCACAGCCCTTGGTCAATATTATACTGTTTACATACCCTTTCAAATGTATGAATGAAACTATCAAAATTATCCCCCTCTGTAAATTGTGGAAGAAATTTACTGACCTTTGTTGCTTCTGGGGTTCCACTTACTCCCTTCCCCATTACCTCCATGACTCTGGAGAAGAGTCAGCATCTCCTTCTCATGTTGCGTCTGCCTGTCATTCTCCTCAGCTTCCAGACATTGCAGTTTCTCATTTTCCTCAGCCTCCAGATGTCTCAGTCTCCCTGCTGTTTCTATTTCCAAATGTTTAGCCTCCCGTTCAAGTCTCTTTAACTTCAGATGGATTTTTAAGTCCTCTGTGGAAAGGTTCAACTGTCCATTTTCTAAGAGTTGTACATTTCTGAGGCCAGTCTGATTGCCCTCCTTGTTGCTATTCTGTGATGCAGCTGTACCCAAGGCTGCAATCATTTCTGCTTTAGTCAGGTTGGCATGCACCAGTCCTTTGGCCTGGCACACCTCAGCCAACTGGCTCCTTGTCAGCTTGCCATACTCCTCTGCTGACATCCTTGCCTGCTTTCCCTGAGTAACTAAGCTAACAAAAAATAAATAACACTATTGCGATATGAAACTCTGAATATTCATTGTGTGGCTGATTGACAGTACAAACACCTTCTTCAGTGACCACTGTTTACAGGCTACAGGAGTTCAATATCCACACCACTGAATCCTAATATGTTGATATCCCACCACTACCAACTAATTAATATGTGACACCACACCTCTGGCCCAGTAATCAAGGAGCTTCAATCCTCACCACTGACAACAGTGGGGGACGTACACACTGTGAGGATGACAGGTACATGACCCATCATCCTGCACAGACATTGAGATACACTTAGCATCAGATTCACCGACCCCCAAAAGGACGCAGGGGTTTGTCCCTTTAGGACAAAATATAAACGAGGGGGGAGGAAGCACAGGAAAAATCAACAACATCCAAAGTCTGTTGAAATTAGTAACGCAGAAATAAACAAGAATGCAAATGCAAATGTTCTAAATTTATCAGACTTTGTCTTGTCACTCACTCATTTGTCTATTCTCAATAAAGGTCTTACTTTTATCCCTGGTTTTGTGGTTTCTGAGGATGTCCTGGCACAAGACGTTATGTCTTTTTTGCAGAAGTCTAAATCTTAAGCTACAGTTTGGCGATGTGGATGGTAATTACAATACTGACAAATTTTTATACCACAAATCCAGATACCTACCTCCCATGCATCCTATTGTACACCAGTTTCAGAGCAGCGTTCTCAAAGATCTGCACAATTCTAGCTCTGACACTTGTTTCAAACCTAACAACCTGTCATTGAGTGAGAAACAGGCAATTTTCGAATTACAGAACAACAGGGACATAGTCATCATTTCTGCTGACAAAGGTGGGGCAGTAGTAGTCATGAACTGGTCAGACTATGATAAGGAGGGCAAGAGACAACTTTCGGACAAATGCTATTATGCTGAAATGTCAATCAACCCCACTTTTAGATTTAAGAAACAGATTGATGATTTTTTGTCCATTGCTAGGGATGAAGGTATCATTACAGCCAATGTGTTGCAGCAGCTAACAGTTCAGGACTCTGCTAATCAATACATCTATTTTTTACCCAAGATACACAACGATCCAGTTAATCCACCAGGTAGACCTATTGTGTCAGGTAGGGGATACATCACGGAACCACTATCCATATTTCTGACCAAATATCTGAAGCCTTTATTGTCACGGGTTTATTCCCATTTACAGGACACTACTGAATTTTTACAAATCATTTCTGACACACAATTGGAACCGGGCTGGCTAATGTGCACACTTGATGTCAGTGCCCTATATACCAACATCCCACATAAGGTAGGTTTGGAAGCTCTGGCCCATTGGTTAAATGTGGCACGATTATATGAACCAGATTTCAATTCTTTTTTGGTTGGTCTTGCAGAACATGTCCTCACCAACAACGTCTTCTTTTATCAGGATACTTGCTATTGGCAAACTAAGGGGACAGCAATGGGAGCATCCTTTGCCCCCATCTATGCTGACCTCTTTATGGCCTTCACTGAAGATCAAATCATTTATGACAACAGCCACAACATATATTTGGATGAAATCGACATCTGGAGACGTTATCTGGATGATTGCTGGATGGTATGGAGGGCAGATGTGGAGTATTTAACTGAATTCATTTCTTACCTGAATGATAACAAATGGGGTCTACACTTTACAGTAAATTATCATGTAAGTACCATTACCTTTCTTGATGTTTTGATTAATAGACAACCTGATCATACTTTAAGTACACAGGTCTTCAGGAAGTACCCCGAATACAACACTGTCCTCCATGCATCGAGCTTCCATCCACCTCACATTGCTAGAAACATCCTGAAATCTCAATTTATACATATGAGACGGATTTGTTCCCATGAAGCCTCTTTTCAAGAACACAGACGGGACCTGACCAACAGATTCAGATCCAGGGGATACTAGATGGGACAGTATTTCCAGATACAGGTCTCTGCATCAAGTGCAATTTCCTTTAAGACAATACAGAGCAACAGTCAGTCTGGGGCTGGTTTCTCTCTCCTTTTCCAGATCCCCAATAAGACTCCCCACTGGCATAGCTATAGAGTTGAGATCTCAGCTGAGTGACCAAGCCAAGGCCTCCATCACCCTCTCTGTCCAACCAGTGCTTCGTGTTCTGACACACACACCCTTTGAGGTTTGAGTTTTACACACACACACACACACACACACACACACACACACACACACACACACACACACACACACACACACACAAAATCTTACTGTGCAATGTTACTATTAATTCAAATGTTAGTTTGACCAAGAGCAAGGCTATTAGAAGTGGTCCACAGTGCCACCAAATAAATATGCCAGTACTTCCAGAACTTAAATATGTCTCACAAATATCAGCCACAATGATAGGTTTAAATGTATTTAATAATAAATAATAACATAATAAGAAAATAGTACATAAACACAGTTACATCAGAGTTCAAAATCATAGGAAATACTTTAAACAACATTACAGGACAGTCTCATATAAATAAAGAAAACATCTAAGCTATACTTCATTATATTCCAGTCTGTATCTATGAGAAATTACTCTACCCTAGTTAACTTACTTACAGAGCCAGGCAAGACAGATGTGGTGAGTGGGTCTTCCAGCTGATGCTGTCAGATCAAAGACAAAATGCAAAATGCCCTCTTTCTCAGAGAGTTCTTAAATTAATATCTCAAATACTACTGCTGAGTTAGCTTGCAGGATGACATCACTTCTTGTCATCTGACTTTAGTTCCCAAGCTAAACCTGCATTGCTAGAAACTGACAGTGTTTATCATCTCCCTGTGAAGATACATAGCCCTCAGATGTTTGCAGCTGGAAGACATAGAACAATAAAACACTTACAAGACAATGCAGAAAGTTCCCTAGTTTTAGACATCCTGTCTCATTGCGGCATTTATAAAATAATTTAATTTTAACTATTTTAACAATTTTTCTGACGTTTTGCAAGTTAACCCTCTATGTTCCAGTTTCCACTGTTAAAATATATACATTTACATGTTTACAATAGTTTATGTACATTTCTGTTCTCTTCCAGTAGGGTACACTGTGGGCACATCTTGAAGCTGAGTACCCTACAACTTATCTCTTCAGCACACTAGTCTGTACAAACCATTCTATATGACATACAGTTCTAATACATTTGTAACACAAGCATATGAATCATGTTGATATTCACAAATGACATATGATTAGTTACAAAATTCCAGCTAGCTGTGCTGGCAGTACCTCCTTTTGTCAAGGTACCCCGGTAGGAGAATGGACCAACTGTTCCTGGATGTTGGTATTAACAAAGTTTAGGAATCTTTGGGCTTATGCATTAGATGTGGTGTAGGATCCCCAATCAATAGAGGGGTAGTTGCAATCCCCCATGAATAGCATATTGGATTAAATGCTGAGGGTCTTTGCCAATATCCGAAAGCCTAGATGGGCTATGTACAGACCATCCCTGGCAAAGCAGCGTGGTCTGCCAACAATGTCCTTCCAGGCTGTCAAATATTGTACCTCCCTGAATTGACACTAGAAGCTAAGCCAATTCTTAAAATTAATAATTTTCTGTTGGTAACATAGTATAATCCTTGGAGAAGGTAGTATGCTGCTCAGTACTAGGCTCATACCTGCCTGAAACACATAATCAGTGAGCTTGATCATGTCTTGCTTCATATAGTCAAGGGAGGTATGTCTCAGGTCATTAATGCCCACATGGGCTATGACAGAGTTATACTGGTACCTGTGGTTCAATGACCAAAGTGTCTGTGTGACTTGTCGGATACTAGCTCCAGAAAGGCAGCTAACCCTGACTCTCTCCTCACTCAGTCTGTTGATGGGGACATTGGTGTGCCTCACTATATAATCACCAATGATCAGTAAAGTTGGCTGTGTGCCAGTTTGCCTTAAGTGCTTAGCCATACAGGCACTGGATACAATGTTACTATGTGTAGTTATGGGTGGCATTTTAATGGAGTGTTTATGTGATGACTAAGGACCCTTTCTTTGACTGTACTGTGCAGGAGGTCTTAGTCTTTTAGGAGGATTACCTGTAAGTTCCCCAGCATAAATAGTTTTATATGTAGGGTCTTTAACCTGTGCAGTAGGTGTGGTGCAAGTGTCACTGGCAACATCTATAGGATTAGTTTTGGTTGTATGAGAGAGTTTCGCTTCCAGCATTAAAGTGTATTTATACTTCTCACAGACACTATCTGGTTTATTAAGAATAAGTGAGTTGTCAGTGTACAGAAGGCAATTGCTACAATACCTCAGAATACCAATTTTAACCAAACTGACCACAGACAGAGTTGAGAAGTGCATATCCATGTCCACTGATGTACTAGAGAGGAGTTAGATAAACTTAAATATTGAACGAGTTAATAAGACAAGCAACTTGATGAGCAACACCCAGCTATGGGCAAACTAGATGCTCTAGTAGTTAAAAAAATCTGTCTAGACAGTAGTGCCACAAGAGTGCCGACCATAGAACAGGACGAAGACACTCAGAATAACAGGCACAATAAGCCTTAAGTAGCAATTCCCAGCTCAGAAGGGTGAAGGCTACCCTTTCCTCACATAAGAGCATAGACCACAAACTTTCCTAATGTAAAATAACTGGTGTGAAACCCAAGCGCTTAAACCAGAACAAAGATGTTTAGAATGACAGGCACAATAAGCCTTCGCCAGCAATTCCCAGCTCAGAAGGGCAGAGACTATGGTCTTCTCCCACAATAGTGCAGACCACAAACCTTCTTAATGTGAAATAACTGGCCAGAAGACCAAGCTCTTAAACCAGAACTAAGACACTTTTAGAATAGCAGGCACTATAAGTCTTCAAGCAGCCATTACCAACTCAGAAGGGTGCAGCTACCTCTCCTGCCACAAGAGTGTAGATCACAAACCTTCCTTTTGTAAGACAACTAGTTTGAAGCCTAAGTGCTTAAATCAAAACTAAGAGACATAGAATAACATTTACAATGTAATCAGGCTACTAACAAGCACTAATAAATGCATCAGAATAAATGCAACTGAACACTTTAGGAACAACCAGCAAAAAGCAAAATAAAGTAATAAAGTAGAAAGAAGCACATATACAGCAAAAGGAACTAATAAAGTACATACTATTATTTATAAGGTTAACTTACTGAAGCAGTAATAGTATTTTTTATTAATGAATTAATGATGTTTTTACTATTGTATTACCAAAACTAAGGAATATCTTTCAAAATAAATTATGCAAAACATTTAAACAATTACCTACCCGCTCACCAGGTTCCCCCTTCGGGCCACTCTGTCCTGGAATTCCATAACCAGGGTCACCCTTAAAGAAATGAACAAGACTATGAAATCTTAAATTTCAACAATATAACACCAAGCACATTGTTCAAAGTAAATGATAACACAATCTTGTATCTATACAGAAAGGACATAAATTTGCCAGCTTTACATTCTAGAAGCCGTTTCATAGATTATGGAACAGCAGCTGTAGGAAAATTAAATTAAAGCAGTAGTGCGATCTATGCTACAAAGCTCAGTTCTGGAAACTGGTGGAAAAAGAATAAAGTGTTTGTTGCTGCTTTTAGTTGTTGTATTTTGACATGTTATCTCATTCTTATTTAATATCATTTGCTGTATGAATTTAACCATAATGCAAGACACCTTTGATTGCATCCCACTATTGAATCAGCCAGAGTGAAGGTCAGTTACTGAAAGGTGTAATTTTTAATAAACAACATATATTCCCCCTGTGCAGTACAGAATACAGTGAGGAAGGAATAAGGTATATTTACAAGTACAACTGACATTTGTCTATGGTCAAAAGAATAACAGGCATCAGCATATAGTGCATGTCTTTGTTATGCATCTCTGTTATATACATGTATCTTGATGTTTACTTAAAGTTCCCCTCCTTCCTAACTGCAGAGACCCCCAGCTCTTGCTGTAGTCATTCAATAAGTTTTTAATCCTGATCTTCAGTACTCCATGCAGTGGTGAGACCTTTAAGTAAGATAAGCCTCACTACAAGTGTATAGTCGGACTTACGGAGTTTCAGGGTACTTTGTAGAAACTGCTCTACTAACAAATCCTAAAGGAAATAAGTTTGCCCAAAACTCATTCAGTGAATGAGGCTATGCATTCAACACACTTGCGTAGTGTAAGCTCCATATCTGGAATAGCAGTATTCTGCTTTTTAGAAAATGACTGAAAACAGCAGAGTTTTTCCTACATGCATAATTAAGTGTGGAAACTGTTTTCCAATGATTCTGGCTGCACCTTTGTGAGAATTAGCTCTGCCTCCCTCATCTTAACTACCCAAGGCTGTATTATATGTATGGAGAGCCTTCCTGACTTTATTTCCACTGCCAAACACAACTTCTAAACATAATGTCAGTTCTCTTAGATGATAATTAGTACTCAACCATCATGTGTATTACTTTAGATCCTATATTATCCATTGCAATTCAATCAGCAGTCATGAAATCACCTATAAAATGGAGACTACTTTTAGTTTTACATTTAACCCCCTTATGAATAGTATATGTCAGCTAACTTATATTTCCTCTTCTCACTCTTTAACTCTGTTCATCTCTTCCTCTCTGTCTTCTCATTACATGCATATCAAAAAAGGGAAACCTCTTCAATCTGTAAAGTTGACAAACATCAGCAATCGAGCCATATCATATACCCTACATTCTCCACATGCTAAATCCCATAACTGTATGCTAGAAACCCCAAAATGAGCTTAAGATAAATCCATATAAACAACTCTTGTATCATCTCTTCACATCGTGTCATTAGCAGCCCTTTCCTCTCATTTCATGTGTGGGCTTACTTTGTAACCTTGTCCACTGCCACAGATGATTTCAGTCTCAAACTAAGTGGAAGGCAATTGGACTACCCCGACATAGTATAAAACCAGTGCATAGTCATGAATTCAGGGTCTGCTGTACACTGTATCTATTACAAAGCTATATTTCCACTACTACTCAGATGTCTTGGCTATCACAGAAACTTCTCCAAGATCCAACAGAGTGAACATTGAAGTACTGCCTCCTGGATTCAGCATTATAGGCAAGGCAGACAACACAAAGAGTCACGTTTCTACTTCTGCTATTCTCTTAGACCTATCTAAGTAAGGCCTTTGACACCATCTGTCATATTCTCCTTTTATGAAGGCTGGCTAATGTGCATCTGGCACACAACACATTCAAATTGTTCAGCAGTTTTCTATTTAATTGACAACAAATAGTAAAGTGGTCACAAGCAGTTTCCACTTTTCTACAAAAATAATATAGGCATTCTACAAGGTTTAATAATTGGACCAATTCCTGTTCAATAATCTTTGTAAGTGACATGATGTCATGCAATTCTGACACAAAGTATCTCTGACAAGATACTTTAAGGTAATTTTTTGACACATAAAAGGAATTGACCACCTCAGTATTCAGTAAGTAAAGCAGCTTTGGTATTTGATTACATTGTTTCTGTGTATCCTCTGACCTGGAGGGATAGATTCCTGTCCCAGCAACTCCCCTCACTCTGGAATAGAATCCCATTCCATATTCGACAGAGCTCCTCTCTGACCCTCTTCAAGAGAAATCTTGATGAGTGGATGGGTAATCATAAGTTCTACCCTGGGATCACTTCAGGAGCCCTGTTGACAGAGGTCCAGGTTACTAATCTAATGGGGAGGCAAAAGCTATCACTCTGTGGCTAGGCTTATAAATGCTCATGGGCAGATAGCCTAGTACTTACCTATGAACCTATGAACCTGTTACAGCTGATTGAAAACTTTACCAAAATGGAATTCTGTTTCCTTCTAACATCATTTCAGCCTTTCATAGAATTTTTTTTTTACTCATACAAGTTGATATTTCACTGTGATCTTCATTCTCCAATTATATCAAATCTGATCTAAATTCACTGCTGTTATTATATAGTCTGAGCTTTTTATGGATGCATAAATGAAAAAATTATTGAAGTAGGTTTACATAAAGAATCATTGTCAGCAATTGTAAGAGATTTAATAAGTGTCAGCATGTTACTGTATAACATAAGAAATTAGTATTACGTTATGCGCTATTTCAAGATATGTGATAACCGTAGCTCTGAGTTTTAAATGTCAGACATGCAGCAATATATGCAGCAGTACATGCAGCAGTACATGCAGCAATATATTTAGGAGGGGTTACCTTCATTTCATTGACAGCTCATTTCATAGGTTCATAGGTTCATAGGTTTATACTAGGCTATCTGCCCTAAGGCATTTATAAGCCTAGCCCAAATTATTGTGGCTTTACCACCCCTTATAAAAAAAAAAACCATTAGTTTGTTGTGCCTCTGTCCAGCAGTGACCAGTGACCCAGATGTCGGGTCCTCTGACAACCAAATCAGCAAGACCAATTCACTGAAAGTTCATTTGACTGAAAACTCATTTCACTGAAACTCATTTCGTTGACAATTATATATGGCCTGTTCCCCACTGTAGTGCGATCCTGGAGTTAGAATATATAGTAAGGGGGGCACAGCCCACCACATTAAGGGGTGTGGGGGGTGAAGCCCCCTACATACTTTGGTTGTATATTGTTTTCTGCAAAACAGTTATTTGTTGCACTTGTAAATATCCATCTGCATAGTTTAAAATGTTTATAATATGTGGGGGGCTTCGCCCCCATACCCCCCAATGTGGGGGGCTGTGCCACCCCTTAATATATATATTCTAACTCCAGGATCACACTACAGTGGAGAAAAGGCCAAATATAACTGTCGACGAAATTAGTTTCAGTGAAATGAGTTGTCAGTGAAATGAACTTTCAGCGAATTGGTCTTGCTGATTTGCTTGTCAGTGAAATGAGCTGTCAGTGAAATGAAGGTAACCCATTTACTATTAGTAAAGGTCTTGCACTAACTTAATGGTGACAGTGTGAACTACATGATGAAAGTACTGCAAAAAAAAGAGAGGTTACCTTTTATTTTAAGCAAAACTTATAATAAAAGGCATGAAGTCTGACGGCAACAATATTTATTTTCAGTCAAGCAGTAAATTAATAAAAAATTCACACAATGCAAAACCATGTTGTACAATATTAAATTTTCCTTACCTTTGCACCCTTTGCTCCCTCCTCTCCCTTCTCCCCCTGTGGTCCTGGTGGACCCGGTGGTCCTATTTCACCCTGAAAAGATAGAAAGGGCATGAGTAATAAAAGAAGAGTGTCTTTGGTTCTGCTAGAACAGTTCAGTTTCTACTAGTATTCCCCAAGTAGATGAAAGCAAATGGCCAATACAAGGTTGACAAAATAAACCTTTGAACTCAAGATTTCCAGAAATGTTGTCCTGTTTTTTGTTAAGTCACTTACAAAAGGTAAGCAAATGAAGCTTGTTTGGTTTTCTTCTGCATTATTTTTACCTTTTTGTAATATATTCTACTGCATTGATATAAAGTTGTAAGTCAGTAAAATAATATTAAAAAAAGCTTTCACCAGATATGCTGTAGTTTTTTATTATAACATTTAAGAAATTAATCACTATGGCATATTTTCAAGCTGTGCACCTGTGTTTACTGTTTGCACAAATCACTCTGTGGACAGCTTTAAAATTAGTTCTGAAATTGGACCTTGTCCATCCTCCCTGTTACTGAACTAAATGCATGGTAAGGCCAAGAGAATGAACTGCAGAGAGTCATATAAGGACAAGAGATGTCTTCAGGATCTTTAACTAGTCCTTGTTATGTTTTTGGACCTATATCCTAGGCAAAGCCCAACTGTTAGATACCAACTAAATGAGTATAGCTAACAAGACCTAAACAGTCACCCTCTTCAAGTATTCAAATTCTGTTCAAGCATTATTTAGCGCGCTGAACACTCATGGTCAAATCTCCCAAAGCCACAGTCAAAATTAAGACTTAAAATCCAGGTGTTCTATTGGTGTATTAGAACTCATATGTGAATGAAATCACTCACTCCTCAATGATTCTCATCAGGTTGCCAAGACCAGCAAAAAAAGTTTTACTATAGAAATAGTACAATGAAAATCAAATCAACCCAGGAATTGTTAAAGACTGATCAACCATCCAAAATAATGAAAATACTTCAGATGCAAATACATAAAATGTATTACTTTCCTGATTTTTGGTTGTATGCATCCTTAGTATGTCGTGTCACTCATAATAATGTACCAACTACAGGATTCATTAGCAGCAGTTAATGGAATTCCATATAGCCATGCAGCAATGTTTTGCACAAACTGGATTAGTGGGCCCCTTTGGAAAATTAATCAATAGTTGCTGTAACTAAATATATAAAGGTTTTAAGACCATAGTTCTATGCATTGTATAAAGAAATCAGTGGCATAAAATCTGGTGATTTGTTTTGCAGGCTTACAGAAGAAAACATAGGCTATATTAGAAAAAGTAAATAGGTTCATAGGTTCCTAGGAGTTTACTAGGCTAACGACCACAAGGGCCTTTGTAAGCCTACTGAAAAAAATGAACTGGTAACCAGCAGTGCAGACAATTAGCAGAGCAGGCAAGAGCATGCAGGAATACACTTTATTGAGAAGACTGAGCGATTTCATAAGCTTGTATGAAAACTTCATTTGGATCATGTGTTACAAACAAACAACCCTATAAGTAAACCCCAGGATCTATCACATGTTCTAAATCTACCAATAAAAAATGCCAATAGGAGAATTATTTAAAACTACTATGTAACAACTAGGAAATATTAAACATAGATATCTCACTATCTGAAAAAATGTTACAATGTACATAAAACCCCCTATTCAAAAGACAATAACAAGCAACAATTAAAATACACATATTATGAAAATGTTGTCTAATGACACAACTAAAAGTCCATAAATAATAAGACTTTAGTCTCAAAACACTAGCAATATTGACTGAATCATTCAACCCAGGTGGAGCTGTAGCATTTAGTTTCAATTGCCAAACCAGCTCTTTGTAGTCAATCAAATCACGCCATGCCCCCCCTCAATATTCTTTTGGGCAGTATCCACACCAAAAAATAAATTGCTTGGGACACTAGTGAGATAGGCACCTCGAAATTTATTGAATATTTACATACTACAACTTCTTATTTAAAATTTATTTACAATTACAGTGAGACGTCCATCAGTTATTTAGATATATTGGTGACCAAAGATGACCACAAGGAATTAATACAGAGTACCATCTTTAAGAAGATCACTTACTCGAATAGTCTTTTGCATTTTAATAGTTGTCACCCTATACATTAAAAAAAGGGATAATAAAAGGACACTATATTAGGTTAGCCTGCATGATATCTGATTACGGCACCTTTAGAAGAGAATGTGGTGTACTAAAAAAATATGTTTTTAGCCAGGAGCTACCCACAGGACTTAATTGATAAGGTGGACAAAAAGGTTTCCATAAAAAAGAATAGAAGGTTGTATTCAACCTATTTTGTTGTTGGAAATATCCACAAAGGTTGAACAAGATAGTCGGGCAAAAGATAATTTTCTTTGTTCTTTTATTACCACCTACACGTATGAATATTCACAGATCCAGCAAATTATTAGGAACAATTGTACTATCTTTAAAGCCTTTGATGGTATTAGAGAAATTTTAGGGGATGTATCTAATTTTGTAACTTGGCGAGCCAGGTGTTTGAAAAATCTTTTGGAATTTGATGACAGGACCAATTCTATGGTTAGTACTAAGAGAAGTGGTACTTATAAATGTGGACATTGTGGTCAATGCCAATATTAACTTGAAAATAGTGAAATAAGAGTTAACAACAGATTGGTCAAAAGTAAATTTTATTTTTCTTGTAAATTTGTGGGTGTCGTCTATTTAGCTGTATGCAATAGATGCCCAAGTTTTTATGTGGGGAAGACTGTTAGTCAGTTTTGGGAGAGAATTTACGAGCATTTGTACGATATAAAGAATAAAAAAAAAAAAACAGCAACTCCCTTTATTCCCACATAGCAGATCAACCTGAGCATGAATTTTTATTTTTTGGTGTGGATACTGTCCAAAAGAATGTTAGGGGGGGGGGGGGGCATGGAGTGATTTGATTGAATACAAAGAGCTGGTTTGGCAATTGAAACTAAATGCTACAGCTCCACCTGGGTTGAATGATTCAATCTCTATTGCTAATGTTTTGAGACTAAAGTCTTATTATTTATAGACTTTTAGTTGTGTCATTACTCAACATTTTCGAATTGTTGTTTGTTACTGTCTTTTGAATAGGTGCTTTTATATACCTTGTAGCATTTTTTCAGATGGTAAGATATATATGTTAAATATTTCCTAGTTGTTACATAGTAGTTTTAAATAATTCTCCTATTGGCATTTTTATTGGCAGATTTAGAACATGTGGTAGGTCCTGGGGGTTACTTACAGAGTTACTTGTTTGTAACACATGATTCTGATGAAGTTTTGATACACGCTTATGAAAGCGCTCAATCTTCTCAATAAAGTGTATTCCTGCCTGCTCTTGCCTGCTCCTCTGACTGCCCTTCTAAGCCTAGCTATGCATCCCAAATCTCTGACAAGTTCTGACACCCTTGATAAGTGTAAGCATGGACCTGGGAGATGAACCATTTACAGGTTAGCTGTTTGCATTAGACACACAGGTGCCAAACCAGGAATGAATTTCCAGCTTCCCATCCAATTGTCCAAGTTGCACTTGAATTGGGTTAGGGAGAAGCTCTGCTTCATATGGATGGGGAGCCAGTTCCATAAACAGGGTAGTCTCTGGGATACATAGCTATCTCTCCAGCAGGTCCTCTTTATATCACAGGCAAGGTTTACATCTTCAGAATGGGTAATTCTGGTATTGTTTGTTTTGTGGATATGCAGGAGGTTTATCAGAGTGGGGTATGACAATGCCTGTATGCTAGGCATAGAGCTCCCCTCAAAAGCCTGCAGGAGACAGAATACAGGGACAGGGCCTTGAGGCAGTCAGCATAGGATATATTACTTATGGCCTGTATTCTTTCAGTGAGGAACCTCTGTGGATGTTCCAGTTGTTGGATATGGCTGGTTAGGTACATACCAAAGAGGACATTGTACTCAATGACAGGTCTGATGAATGCTGAATGCAGTGGAACAATGACTTCCTTAGACCTAGATGCCATACCTTTGTTTAAAAGTAGCGCAATATGGAATGATTTCAGCACCACTGTAGACACATGATGATCAAAGGCTAGATTACTATCTATGTGTGCCCCTAAGTCTCTGACTACTGGGTCAGCTCTAAGGGGTGTGCTGTCAATATGATAGTTACCAGGGATAGATGACTTCCAAAGGATACTATTATGCATTTCTTGGCATTTAATATTAGTCCAATATTTATTCATCTATTGAAAAATGCTTCCAGAGGTCATAGTTACTCAATAAGTGTATGTGTTTCATTTCATTTAGACTGTCTTTTTATGATGAAAATTTGCATGTGGTCAGGAGCATTCATGCATAGACTAGTGTGTTTTCATCATTCACTCAACTTGGTAAAGGTTTTAGCCTAGGACAGTAGGTTAATGGATGCAGCACATTTCATATGTAATTAATAAATAGTTGTGTTGTTATGCTGCTGAATATCATTAGAGTAACGATTTGATACTGTCATTATCCCTGACCAGTATGTGATGAAGTGGGATCATAGGATCATAGGAAGTTACTAGACTATTGGCCCTGAGGCCCTTGTAAGCCTTGCCAAGAGTTGAGCCCATGCATAGACAAACCAGCACCCAATGCCCTGCCCACCAGGGACATGGGTGGAATCCCAGGGATGTAATTTCTATTTCCCATCTAGTTGTCCAGATTGGGCTTAAAAAGGGGTAAAGAGGTACTCTGACATGGAGCGGGAGTCTATTCCATACATGAGAGAGTCTCTGGGACACAAATCTGTCCCGCCGGCAAGTCCTATTGATTCCCAGACCAGGTTGAGGCCGCATGTGCGGGTTACTCGAGTTCATAGGTTCATAGGTAGGTACTAGGCTAGCGGCCCAAGGGCCTAAGTAAG
Organism: Protopterus annectens; assembly: GCF_019279795.1. NCBI lineage: Eukaryota > Metazoa > Chordata > Ceratodontiformes > Protopteridae > Protopterus > Protopterus annectens. Next base: position 1,374,464,864 of record NC_056745.1, on the reverse strand, counting down.
CCTAGCCAACAAGGTTCCCCGGCTTATGCCACCCAAGAAAGTTAATTTCTTGTGCCCTGTCAAGCAGAGCCACAGAAGTGATCCCTGGAGTGTATTTCCTATTTCCCATCCACTCATCAAGATTTTTTTTGAAGGGTGCTAATGAGGAACTTTGCTTAACATAGATGGGTAGCTTGTTCCAGAGTATAGAAGGTCTCTGGGACAGGAATCTATCCCACCAGCATGTCCTGTTTATTGTGGTGACAAAGTTTAGGTCTCTAGAGCGTGTAGCTCGGAGGGATTGGGATTTCTTTAGGTGTAGCATGTCCAACAGCTCTAGGTTTAACATAGCTTTATATGTTAGGCAGAGATCTGCTCGGAGTAGGCAATATGCTACAGAGTAAAGCTGGAGTTTTTTGAGATGGTCAGTATAGGGCATCTGTTTGAGGCCAGTAATCCTCTTTGTGAGGTACTTCTGTGGCCTTTCCAGCTGCTGCAGATATATTGTGAAGTACATTCCAAAAGGGGTGTTTCACTCTATAATGGGTCTAATGAGTACCGAATAAAGGGGAACAATGACCTCTTTTTTCCTGGATGAGAACCCTTTTGTGATGAGGTATGCCACATAGAAGGATTTCCTGACTACTGTCGAGATGTGATTATCAAAGGAGAGACTACTGTCCACCTGGGTCCCAAGGTCTCTTATCACACATTCAGCGTTAAGTAGACTGCCGTTTATGTGGTAGTTCATGGGTACAGAGTTTTCACCAAAGGGGATGACAATGTACTTTTTGGCATTGAGCTTGAGGCCATGCCTCTGACACCAGGCATCTGTCTCATTGAGGCCCTTCTGTAGGATATCCACATCATTTGGGGACTCGACTATGGCTCCTAGTTTGCAGTCAAATGCAAACGTCATTAGCAAGAGGCCTTCTGTGTTAGCCTGTACTTCAGAGAAGTAGATACAAAACAGGAGAGGTCCCAGGACTGAACACTGTGGTACTACACTTGTCACTGGTTTGTAGTCAGATTTGTAGTCTACACCTTTTACAGTATGGGTTCTGTCAGTGAGCCAGTTGGCAACCCATCTTGTGATGTAGGGATTTATAGCTAGTTTACTGAGTTTAGCTATAATTCCAGAATGGGAGACGGTGTCAAAAGCCTTGGTGAGGTCAAGATAGGCTGTCTGAACCACCTTACCCTCGTCTATGGCTTTGGTGACTGCCTCAAAGAAGTCGATCAGGTTCAGAAGGCATGATCTGCCTTTCACAAACCCGAACTGGGTGGGGTCTAGAGTTTGGAGGTTACCAATGTCTTTGTTTATGAGTTCCATGGTGATACGTTCCATGGCCTTGCAGACCAGGCTCATCAGGCTAATAGGGCGATAGTTCCCAGGATCAGTGGTGACTCCCCCTTTGTGGAGTGGGATAACTGTTGCTGTGCGCCATTCAGTGGGCACAGAGCCTGACATGAGACTATGATTGAACATGGTGCTTAGCTGGGGAGCCAGTTTGTTCTGAAGTTCATGAAAAACACAGCCTAAGATGTTGTCCGGTCCCATGGATGCTTTGTGTGGAGCTTGATTTGCAGGATAACATATAAACAATGACTGAGTTCATGGGGACATCTCTCTGCCAGGATTTTGCAGACAGAAATCATGAATAAGCCACTTTAGGGTTTCTCAAAAGAAAAAAAAAATGGCAATTTATGACCATAAAGATGAAAAATAAGATGTCAGCATAGACACCCAACAACCACTCCAGTTCAATAATGCTGAAATTCTTATCTCAAAACTACAAATTAATAAAAACAAAAATGTAAACATTGTCTGTGTTTACATTCCACCAGGGAGGAAACACAGAAACCTTAGAAAACTTCTTATATTGTTCTTGGGAATTTCAACATTGACTGGAACACTTGCTCTTGTGAAACCTCCACAACCCACATAAACCTCTATGGATTTACTCAAATCATAACCTCCCCCACCAAGACAGGGAAAACCCAATAACAAGGAAAGTACCCTAGACTGGATACTCATCAATATCCATCTTCAATCTTATAAATCAGGCATTTTGCCTGAGGACCTAAGTGACCATTGTCTTACCTATGTAATCAAGCTCAAAGTAGACTGCTCCTACCAACCCACCTATAGAACATTAAGAAACAACAATAATTGTATTCTCAGCAAGTTTCAAAATGAACTTAAGACATGCAACTGGTCAGTACTAAAATGTCTCCCCCTAGATGAAGCAGTAGCATACTTTAACACCAAATTCCTTGCTATTCTTAACTCCCATGCTCCCAGCGACTCTATTAGAACCGAAGTTAATATTACACCATGGCTTTCTAAAGATACCAAAACCAAAAGTTTACTCAGAAACAAAGCGTGGGCCACCTACCGAAAAACAAAAGCCCCACTTGATCAACTTTCAAGATTCAGACAGCTAAGGAATGACACCAAAAATCCATAACCTTAGACAAAAAGAACCAGTACTACCATCTACTGCAAAAACACCAAAACAAACCTCAAAAGTTCTGGGCAGGAATAAACAAACGACTCCACCCAGGCCAAAACGCCACTCCACCCCCCTCAGCTTCCCAACAAAAATCCCCAGTAGACATTGCTAATAACTTCAACAGTTTCTTCACAGAGAGTATCCAGTCTATAGCCAGCCAACTCTCTCCTAATGGCTCTAATTCTAATGCAGCCACTCCCTGTAAACAAACATACTTTACCTTCCAACTTGTTCAACTTATTCATGCCCTACTTAAGAAACTAAGACCCACAACCCTGGCTGCCGACCTCCTCCCAGCAGACTATCTGCAAAAGGCTGCTGACACCATAGCATACTCCATCTCAATCTTGATCAACAGAGCTATATCTGAAGCTACTGTACCCACTATATGGAAAATCTCCCATGTCATACCTCTCCATAAAGGAGGCAGTTCCACTGAACTGTCAAACTTTAGACCCATAGCTATTCTGTCACCTCTAGCTAAAATTATGGAGAAATGCGTACACATACAGCTCATGCACTACCTCACACAGAGCAAGCTGTTGTCCAACTTTCAGCATGGCATTAAGCCACACCGCAGTACTACTTATGCCCTCCTATCTTTCTCTACCATCATTAACCACAACCGCAGTAATAACAAACTATCCTCAGCACTCTTTCTAGATCTATCCAAGCTTTTGATATGGTTGACCACAAAATGCTTATAAATACCTTGAAGGCCTTCTCCTTAAACAACCATGCACTCCAGTGGTTTCAATCCTACTTGCAGGGCAGGCAACAGGCAGTCCTATGGCAGGACAAGCTATCATCTCACCTACCTATCACATTAGGAGTCCCCTAGGGCTCCATACTAGGACCCCTTCTTTTTTCCATCTTTATCAACAACCTTTATTCAGTCATCCCAGATGCTACCTGCATTCAATATGCGGATGACTCCACCTTGATTTGTTCTGATACCTCACCAGCTACTTTATTTACATTAACCCAAAATACCTTCAATACAGTAGAAAAATGGCTCTCCAATCAACATCTAATCCTAAACCCCAACAAAACTAAGCTGCTCCTCTTCTCCCCCACACACAGGACCCTCCTGCCATCCTTTAACATAACCACTAACAATGGCACTATCATCTCCCCAGAAGCCCAAACTAAACTACTGGGTGTCATAGTTGATAACAACCTGAAGTTTGATGCACATATCGATCAAACTATCAAAACCATTAATAAAACACTTGGCTCTCTTTACACAATCAAACCTTTAATTACTCCACTTGTTAGAACTGCAATTGCCCATTCTCATCTACTATCCACTCTTCTCTAAACCTCACCTCTATTCTCCAACTTACCTACTGCAGTTCAACCAGCTAAAAGTGGCACATAAAGTCCTTTACCAACCAGAAAATACACCTGCACTAAAAAATATTATCAGCCCCTACACCAGCACCCGGCCACTGTGATCATCCACTAGACTCCTAGTTCAAACATACAAATCCAACTACTTAGCTGGAGACTCTCTGTTTGCCAACTCTGTTGGAAAAACATGGAACAGACTCCCAGCTGACTTGACCCTAGAACCCTCACTAACTGAATTCAAATACAAACTCAAGAAATACTTCAAAACTCATGGTTATGTCCTTGCACTAACCCCGACTGGTGACCTCTCTATTACTAAGGTGCCTTACCTTCAACTACTTCTAACTTTTTCTACCACGCCATTTCAAGGAGGGTCAGTTGTATAACTGCTGCTCAATGTGTCTTAAACCTGAATGTAATGTTATGTATATATAACTTTGAAAATAATGTTATGTTTTGTAAAGTGTTTTATAATAAGTTAGTACTATATATGCTAAATGCTGGTATTGCTTATGACTGTAATCTGCTTGAAACTAGAATTTACTAAATGTTCAATGATATTATTATCTTGGAGCTTTTCTCCCCGGGCCTCCATTGAAAATGTACATATATCCAGTCGGACTATCCCGGTCAACAAATGTAAAATAAAATAAATAAATAAATAAAGTGCAATACCAAGAAGAAAATGCAGAAAATGCAATAACCTGAAACTGCAAAACGTCGACATCCATATCATAGAAAATCAACAAGTAAACATAAACATCCTACCCACCACCATAAAAAACTACAGCAACAAACAAAAACAAATAACTATATACTTCTCTATATTTAAGTAGGAGGGGAAGCCCGCCTGCACTCCCCACACCCCTGGCTAATTAAATATATCAACTCCGAGCTCACTCTACACCAAAATAAATGGTGAATATATTTGTATGTGCTGTACTGCTGCATATCTAAAGTGCAGCAAAATAAGACTTGCTTACCTTTCTCATACTTTATAGTAGTATACATCTCTCTGATACTTACCTGAGCTTGCAACCTAATGCCAGCCATTTTCTTTTTTTTTAGTGCAACGTACAGCATGTTAAAGACATACAACCTCTTTAAAGTTTTACAACACTATTTTAATAGCCATTTCGTTACTTTAACATTGGGGTTTGTAAACAATCAGTGTAATAAAGTTTCGGCATTTTCATCTCAGTATTGTGGTCTTCAGCATTTTGAAAATTCGATGTTTAAAAGTATATATATATATATATATATATATATATATATATATATATATAGGGTCCATTTATAATTTCAAAATACTGAAATCCTGACTTTCAGTATTTCAAAATTATAATACCGAAGACTGAAGTTCGGAGCTTCTTGTGTTGCGGTGTGTGAATGCATAGGTGTAAGTGCAGGTAAATATGTATGAGTGTGTTGGTTAGGGTCTTTTGTGTATGTTAGTGTGTGTTGTGTATGTTAGTGTGTGTTGTGTATGTTAGTGTGTGTTTTGGCTGTGATGTGTGTGTGCAAGGGGCTGTGAAATGTGTGTGTGTGAGTTACCTTTGTGTGTATGATTGTGCGATCTCTGAGTTAGTATATATAAGTGGGGGGCATTGTGGTGTGTGAATGCACAGGTGTAAGTGTGGGTAAGTACATATGAGTGTGTTGTTTAGGGACTTTAATGTATGTTAGTGTGTGTTTTGGCTGTGATGTGTGCATGCAAGGGGCTGTGAAATGTTTGTGTGTGAGTTAGCTTTGTGTGTGTGATTGTGCGATCTCAGAGTTAGTATATATAAGTTGGGGGGTGGGGGGTGAAGGAGGGCTTGCCCCCCTGCTTGTCTGCAGTGTTGGATTGTTGGATTTGATTGTGGGGTGAAATGTGTGTATGTGTACGTGTGTGTTGTAGTTGCACTGTAGGTTTGCGATTTTAAATTTCGCGGTTATGGGGTTTCGGTATTTAAAGGTTTCGGCTATAGAATTTCGAAATACTGAAATTCGGGATTTCAGTTTGGGATTTCAGTATTTCAGGATTCTATAGTGAACCCATATATATATATATATATATATATATATATATATATATATATAGATAGATAGATATATATATATATATATATATATATATATATATATATATATATATATATATATAGTTAACTAATAAAAAAATGAACGCTTATGTGAATGAACCAAAAAAAAAAAAAACAAAAGATCAAATCACAAAATCTACAAAAAAACCCCACATTGTTTTATGCAGGTTGCATACCCTCATACACGCCCAACACCAGATGTTAATATATATATATATATATATATATATATATATATATATATATATATATATATATATATATATATATATCAAACAATTTCAAAATTGCCACAGCATAGTGGAATGGGCAAATTCTGTGTCCCCATGCACAGCAATCTCACTTACACAGCAGCCAACAACTAAAGTAACAATGAAAAAAGAATGTTTGCCCTTTTCAGTGTTTGTTATTACAAACTGCAACTACTGTAGTTGAAAACACACTTGATGCAATAGCTTCCCATGCTAGATTAGTACTAGGTTAACTGCCCTTGTGAGCTATTTTTAAGCATAGCCAATTACTTCATGTGAGTATCAAACTCTGTACCTTGCGTTTGTAAGGTAAACACCTTAACCGTTATGCTAACCTCCTACCCAAGATTTTTTTTAATTTTATTTATACTTTGTTGAACAGATTCCTTGCACTAGGCTAGTAGCCTCTTTTCAGTGGACACCCTTGGTGGTGTTTATACAACTAGGTGAAATTTGACCAGGGCATCAGGGAACATCCTCTACTCTTTTTGATAGCTCAGGTGGATGTAAAAGATTTCACTGCACCTACCATCAATGCATATAAACAGAGCCTTGGTTTAGCATCTCATCCAAAGGAGAGTGCACCACCCCTTTAAAGTGCACTGCAGTGTCAGCAATCCATTTACATGCATGGGAGCAGAACCCATTCAGTATTAAAGACAAGTATACTACCTGTCGTGCTACGAACACAAGGAGCAAAGTTTATCCTGACCTCCAGACAATGTCTATATGGAGTTTGTATGTTTTCCTGTGTGTCTCTGTGGGGTTGTTCGCACCTCTTAAAATGTACTAATTGTTTCCACCTCAAACTTATCCAAAAAATGGAGTTGTAGGCAGCGGCGCAGACTCTAGATGATGCATTTTATGGGGATAGCTGAACAGACAAACTGCTTTGGCCACTAACTATTGTAGACTGCATCCTCTAGATAGAAGAAAATGGATCACAAACTGCATGCTGTGTGAGGGTGCAAAGATTGTCTCTAGGTGATTTTGGTTGTGTTGACTAATGTCACCAAAAAAACGGGCATGGGTATTTGATAAGTGAGTCGAGGACCCAACCTGCACCAGAGACCCATGCTACCAGTGTGAGGGTCTATGAGCCCCTTTTGGCCAGTGTGTGCCTGCCATAAAGTCCAGCAGCCCTGGATCAATAAGCTACTGGCTGACCGGTGTCTGATTATGCAGCCTGGGTTACCTGGGAGAGGTCTATTGGGCGAAAGCTGGACATAAAACTAATCAGCCAGCCAAATATGAGTTAAGGAGTTCTACACGCAATGCAGGTTCACTGACAGATAAATAGGCAAATGTTTTGCAGTATGTGTGCAAATTATGCATCTACTGAAAGTGTTGTCATAAATGATGCACACATGAGCCAATAATGTGTTTCATACATTAGTATCATAACCATATGGTATCCACATAAGTTCCCAAATGGTCATCCGGTTATTAACTGGTACAATCATAGTCAGTTGGGACACAAAGGGAATATATATATGTGTGTGTGTGTGTGTGTGTGTGTATATATATATATATATATATATATATATATATATATATATACATAGATATAGATATTATCTGGATATAAAGCATATTCCTTTACAAGTCATGTTTGTATAATGAAATGACTGCTAACCCAAAAAATGCTGACAGTTTTCTTTCTTTCTCAAGAGACAGCCTTCTACCACTTTAATATATTTTTCAAGCATCTGTCAGCATATATTTATGATTAAACAACAGGAAAAGTGTCATTCTCTATGCAGACTTGCATGCAGTATAAATTTTACAAGTCCCAATGGTTACAATATCGGGTCTATATTATACACTCGAAAAATCTTTTCAGTGAATACGAAAACAGCAACACATATTGCGCGAACCGCGAAAACACCGAACGCCCTAAACTGCAAAATTCAAAATCTCGAATCGTCACAGTTGGCCAATGCCACCACCCGCTACATACTACCTACCCAAACAAAATAAACCACATACATACACTAAACAAAACCCTACTTCTAACCATACACTACGCCTTGCATACATTACTATCTATGCACTTACCTTAACCCGCACCCTAACCCTAAGGTCTGTAACTATCACACATTTACCTTAAGGAGCTATACCGCAGAAGGGCCAACTATGACGATTCGACATTTCGAATTTCCCGCTTCAGGACGCTCAGTGTTTTCACGGTTCGCTGAATATGTGTCGATGTTTCCATATTCGCATAAGTGGACCTTCACCATTCTAATAAGAAACCAAAATATCCCTCCAACATAACCTCAAATAATGCCTTTGTCAGCCTTCATTCATCATTATTTCTAAGAATGGTCATATACAAAGATGCATTTTTATTTTTTAAGCACATGGCTGAAACAAGTAGACCGATATGCTGACAAAACATATATGGTATCAGTCTTCATGAAACACTGAGTAGATATCTTACTAATTTTCAGCCACGTTTATGGAAGATAAAATGGATGGAGAAACGTATCTTTACACCTACAGTTTTACACATACAGTCAAATATATTGTTATCTTTATAAATAATTGCACTGTAGAAGTAAAGTCTCTTCACGTGTCTTATTTTTATACAGCAAATCTTTGATTCTAATTGTATACTTTAGTGATGCCACAAAGCGAAAGAGAGGGCTTGAGCCCTGACTGTGATGCAGAAAAACAAGTTCAGTTACCATTTAGGGATCTGGCAAATCTGAGTGTGGGGGTGTGCATCATGAAGCTCTGTCTGCTCACTTTCTTCAAAGTGAGATAATGGTGTATCATGTTCCTTATTCAGTTTTTTGGCAGAATCAGGAGATACAGTAGGCTTAAAGCAACATACTGGTTAGGGAAGAGGTGGTTGAGATGGGTTATATTATGTTGGCTGAGAGATTTATTTTTCTTGTCAGCATACCTGTTGATTGTTCCCTTTGCCTTGACATTTTATATAAGACATAGCCAGTGTGATGGGTTTACAGAGAAACCACAAAGCAAAGTTCCTCTGATGGCTATCTCTATAATGGCTGCTCATTGACTGGCTTCTGTCCAAATAAAAATGAATAGGAGAGAGTCTGTAACAAGCCAGGTGGTCAGCACACACACACACACACACACACACACACACACACACACACACACACACACACACACACACAAATAACCCCTCCAAATGACATTTTAATAGTGTGTTTATTGCAGTATTTTACTACTAGTTGAGACAATTTAAACTACTAAGTAGATGCATTGAAAAATGCTCTTTCATCTTACCCGAGTACCTTTCTTCCCTGGAGGACCAAGAATCTGGAAAGAAAAATAAATAAAGAAGTTATCATATGAAAAATATATATGTTTACAGATTATTTCAAAATCACCTGTAATAAAATTTGGGAAAAAGTATAGCTCTCAAATACTCAGAATTTTGCAGAATGTCCAGATTTTTGCCTCATATTTTTTAGTTTGTTCTGCATAAAATTTGAGTTTTGACAAATTATCCAGGATTTCTATCATTAAATAATGACAGTTTGAGTTTCAGACTTCATATCCTTCAGATAATAGAAGTTTATTCGAAACATGATGTTCTAGCAACTTCATAAGTTTCCCTCATTTTTGTTGTTTTTCCCACCTTTATTCTTGGCTTTGTTAAGATTTCTTGAGCAAAGTTATTGCAAAAGGATGAAAATAAATCTGCACTCTTTCTGATATGATTTTAGTGATTTCCCTTAGTTAAAACCATGTGTACAACCGCATGTCTCTGTATCACTTTTCTTAAAAAATGAAAAAATAAACAAGCACAGGAATCTGTCTATTTCCAGCCACACCGCCACGAGTGTTGAAGGAAAAAATATAAAAGACAGAGAAACTCGTGATCTTAAAACTTTTCTAATAAGCTCAGTTACAATAATTTCCAAAAATCATGAAACCCAGTTAGTGTTCCACAGCAACATGCCTTTATTTGTCACAGACAAGCAATCCTCGGTAACAAAAAAATCAGGATTCTGAATGAGTACAGGCAATATGTGACAGAGAGGAGCCTATCTTCACTGCAAAGTATCTGTTAATTAGGAAGCCTTTGATCTACTGTGGTACTTTAGTGCTGATGCCAATGTCTAGGAGGTAGACTAAGGTCAATGAAATGGCACCAGCAAGATTTCTGCTATCCATGTTGGTGGGTATGTTGTTGGTTAGAGACTGGAGTATAGTCAGTATAATGCTACCTAATCAGAAGCCATGTTTTTTGTTGGAGAGCAAATTATATTTTTTCAGACATGAGATAAGTTGGTTACAAATTAGTTTTTACAGTATTTAGTTGAGGGTAGGAAATATAGAGATTTTCCAGTAGTGGCTGGTGGAGGAGGGTTTTGTATCATTAGAAAGAGGTCTGATAAATGTTGACTTCCAGACTGTGGCCATGTGTTCACTGCGAGGCTAAGATTAAAGATATATTTTAGAGGGGTAACAATGTACTCTGTATAGTAATAAAGAAACCAAGGGCACAATTTGTCTGGTCTAGAGGAAGAGTTAAGTGGGATCTGTTCAAGTAATGGATTATTTGCTTAGCAGTGATTTCAGTAAGGTAGACTGGGGGAATGTACTCAGGAGTGTTGGGCTCCATTAGGTAAGGAGACAAGTAAATGTTGCACATGAAGGGGAGATTTTTTCAGGAAGCCAGAAAATGTGAGGGTGCCGGAATGACAGGTAATATGTCTTTGTGTGAAAAATTCCTCTGGAGGTGCTCTCTTAGAGATATTATTTATCTCCCTCCAGAATTGTCTGGCAGAATTAAGTTAATCATTATTTTAGGTCAAAAGGGTTGACATGATATCACGGTATTCATTCACAACAGGACTCATAACAATTACCTGCTGCAAGTCTCCCAGATCTCACTAATCTAAATCATAACCTTCTAGAAACATGATATATACCTTACTGGGGATCTTCAAGAACAGTGGTATAATCCTCAATAATTCATACTTCTCATGAAAGTCCATCCAGAACACGTTTTCCTTTTTAACTCTCCAGCTTAACCTTGGTTATCCTATATATTCAGTTTGTGCCTAGTATGTTGGAATGACTGATATCCCATGTCCATAAAACTTAAAAAAAATGCTTTAAAATACAGAAGTGATGCTATCTGAAAAAGACTAAGTATTAAAAGAAGAATTAATTAATATGTTACCCCAGAAGCTGGATCACCTGCGGGACCTCGATCACCCTAGAGAAAAAAAAAACAGAGGAAATATTAAAGGTCTGAGCAAACACTTATACTGTGTCATTGAAATGTATTACCAGCAAAGAGAGTACTTAGGAATGACAAGACATATCTTGCAAAATGTTGTTAGAATTCAGAAATTCATTTAATTATTACTGATGTAAAATTGAGAAATCTCTCTAAAAGGCTTTGCATTTAAATCATAATACATGGAAAACCATTAAAAGTATAAGAAGTATGCAACCATTATATTTTAAACCTGGTAAAATATATCCCTTTGTTAAATATTCAGAAATGTTGAAGTTATGTAGTTAAAAAATAATAATAATTAAATTAATCAATAAATCAATCAATAATTCATAAGTTCAGGATATTATACGTTTTGCAGACCTATACTTGGGCCCTAAGGCCATCAAAAAACACTAACTCCATAAAGGAAGGATTAAGTTTCATTACCCATCAATGCATCCAAACTAGTCATAAATGTTGCCACAGTGGTTGAGTTTCTTATTTTTTTCAGGTAATTATTTCCAGATTCAAGTGAATCTTTGCACATGTTATCAGAAAAACATAGGGATACACTAATACATCAAAGCCCTGTACTGATTACCTGGGATTTTCTATTTGACATAAAGTGTTACGGGAATTAGAGATGTTATAATCCCCCAGCTCTGCATAATAATAATACATTTGACTCTGAAGTCTTATGTATGAAAACACACACACATATAAGGCTACATTCTAAGTCTGCTCAGACTTTTTGATAATTTCTTACCAGAATGTGATTTATTGTTCAATCTTCTCCCCTGTAAATTTCTAAGCTGTGAAAGAATTAGCATTTATCCTCACTAATACTGAGAAAACAGCAACAATACCAACTAAGCAGAAATTGAATTGGTATGCATGCAGCGTCATGATACATTCCAAAACTGGAGAAAAGAGGACCTTGATAAGCACCTTCCAGAAATAAGAAAGGTACTTAAGCTTTTGTTAAGCACCCCCATAGTGCTGTTAAGCTCTAGTCTCATACTATAGTATTAACAGTGCTTTCTGACAACAACAGAAGTGTACTGGGAAGCCATTAAAGGGTTTATTCAGACTTTGTAATTCCAAATGAAACATTTGGCATTCTGAATGAAGTATTTACTGGCTTGCTGATGGTCTTTGGTGGCTGCTGTCTGTGTTGCAGTGGTTAGTTACATATTACTTTCCTTGGTGTAAAACTACTTTCCAGTACTACACTCTTTTTTTCTACATCTACTGCAGTACATTTGGAGTAGCTAAAGCCTCATGCGCACTACAAAGAATTATAATTAGCTTTCTCTAATTATAACCTTCACACCTCATGTGAATGTCTTGACATTCTTGTCTTTAAGGGGTACATGATCACTTACTGAGCAGTGGTTTACTGAAAGTCATAATACTGAAACCAAAATCCCAAAATGTCAAAATAGTGAAACTTTACAATGTTGAACTCAGACATACCTAGTAATAGTTTATATGCACTACATATGTACAGCACTCAATAACTCAGACAGTCAACAAAACAATATCACTTACCTGTTACTGAAACATGGAAACGAGGGCTAACATTGCTCTGAGGGCGGGGGCAGGTCCAGCTCTCTAAACATGTAGGGGAGTAGGTGTTTTTATTTCAACAATTTAACATTTCAGAATTTTGACATTTCACCACTGCATATTCAATATTATAACTTTCAGTATACTGCTTATCAGTAAGTTGACATTGACCCATCTCGGTTATGAAGTGAGACTTGTTCATAATCCTTTGTACAGTATTTACAAATCAACCATATCTGTCCCAATGTCTTCCACAGTTTTAGTTAATTTCACTGACTCCAATTAATTGTCAAGAACTGCTCGTTCAGCTAGCATCTGTATTAATTGCATTAGCAATCTTTACAACCTTCACTGAAACATTCAATCATTTTGCACAAAACATGATCCTCTAAATGCAATACATTTTAAAATCGGGAGACACACGTGACTTTTAACAAAGTAATGTGGTGCATCTATTCATTACATTTTACTAAGTAATTTATTTGAAAATTCATTCTAACAACAGAAGTTTAAAAGTGAGCACCATATATTACAACTGTTAAATATATAAGCTTTGTAAGGGTTCTCTCCTGAAACTTCCAACTCCATATTACATATATCTAAGCAAATTGTGTTAAGACAGCAGAGTTCCAATAATACTTCTGGAAAGATATAAACACATGCATGCATGCATGCACTGACACACACATACACACATATATACATACATGCATATATATATATACACACACACACACACACACACACATCCACACACACAGGGTTTGTTTCCCTAAGCCCTTATTTGCCTTCTGTGTCACTTTGAGCATGTCACTTATCAGATGCTGCTCCTCAAAAGGGACTTTGTGTCTAGTGGACCTACCTAGTTAACAAACAGCTGCTGTTATTGATGTTAGCAGCTGGCATAATGGTTAATGTGTTTCCATCACAGGCACAAGGTACATGGTTTGATTCTCACTATTGGTTATGAATTATTAGCTAGGCATGTAGTAGTCTGCACACTGATTGTCTAGTATTTACCTGTGAACTAATATATAGTGATAAAGATCTATCTCCCTCTAAAATCTGTTGTACTGACTGTAAATGGAGCCACCTACACTGATATAGCAAATGTATTGGCTTACAAATTCAGTGGCAGTTTTACCCCTTTCTCTCCCCCAGCCACCACTGTGGACATTTTATTGAACATTCACCCCATCTATTACTAGGGACCAGATCAAGAATACCACATCAATATGCCCTAATACTATCCCAGGATGCCTCCTAAATAGCATGAAGCATGACCTACAGGGATCATTTGAATCCTTATTTAACCATAACCTCCAGACAGGCTTCATGTCACATGATCAAAGAACTGCAGTGGTCATCCATCTGCACAAGGTTGGGCCAACTATGGACCCGTAAGCCAGACTGGTCTCCTATATAAATCCATGGAAGGAATTATCATGGAAATAATTAGCAATGACATAAGAAACCTTCAGACACTGGATCCAACCGAGTTTGGTTTCATCAAGTTCATCAAGGGCAAATGATGCTGGGTCACCCTAATAGCTAAGAAGATCACCAAAATGATGGATGAGGACAAATAATGAAAACAGCCTACCTTGCTCTGGACAAGGTAGTTGATACAATGCCCCACTCAAACAATTCAGGCAAACTCATGGAATTAGTTTTAAACCCCTATATCTCCTGATCGATAAGGTGGTTGGAGCTCTGATAGGACACACAAAGAGGTCAGTCACTAAGTGTCCCTCAGGGCTCTGTGCAGGTTCCACCCCTTTTTGCCATCTTCTTCTCTGAAGTTAAGGCCAATGAAATGGGCATCTGATTGACTAAGTTTGCTGATGAATGCAAACCAGGTGCAGTCATAGAATATACAAATATCCTCCAAGAAGGATAGACTCAGACAAATAACTGGTGTCAAAGCCATGGCCTGAAACTGAATGCAAAGAAATGCATAATAGAATTATTTAGTAAGTCAGCCATTCCTGGAAACTACCTAATTGATAACACATCCCTAAGAGTGGATCCAGTGGTCAGGGATTTAAGGATGCATGTAGGCAGTAACCTGGCCTTTGAACATCATTTGCTGTGATAGTAAGAAAATTATTCTATGTTGCACAGCCTATAACCAAGGGTATAATATCAAGGTCCAAGGAAGTCATTGGTCCATTGTATTCAGCCTTTTCAGACTAGTAATTGAGTATAATGGTCCCTTTGGTATGCACCTGACCAAGCAGATGCAACAACTGTAATGTCCACAGAGACTCCTCACAAAAAAGGATATAGAATATAAACAGCATATCTTATATGGATTGCCTCAAAGCCCTATCCCTGTACTCTATTTCCTACAGACTGTTGAGGGGTGATCTTTGCCTGGCATACAAAGTATCCTTGAATATCACTCTGAAGGACATTCTGCATATCTGCAAAACAAATAGTATCAGAAATACCCAATCTAAGGACTTAAACCTTGCTTGTCGCATTAATAGGGCAGGTAGAAGGGACTGGTATGTGACTCAGAGAATATCTGTTCTCCAGAACATGCTTCCCATTTATGTCAGACAGGCTTCTTCCCTAAACCAATTCAAGTGCAGTTTGTACCAGTGGAAATTCACCCCAGCTCTGGCACTTTTGCTCCTAATGGACAAAGGTAGAACATAAATACTTGACCACCCAAACCCTAGCCAATATATATATATCCTTAGAATAATCTTAAGGTCCCTAAACTTGTCAAATATGATTTGGATGCATGGCTAGGCTTAAAAATGCCCCTGTGGTCATTAGCCTAGTGTACACCTATGAAACTATGTCTGGTGCAGCTGATAAATGAAAGCAGCATGCAGAAGCATAAAATGCAAACTTACTGTCAATGAAGACTCGACTAAACTGTTGCATTTAATTTCATTAAAAATAGGGAAGAAGGGGAAAGCATGATAGAATTTGCGGTGATGTAAAAGATGTCGCTTCAGAGTCAGATACTCTAAACATGCATATTCCACTGACAGCAAAAGTAGTGCTTAACCATCTGTTTAAATGATGATAATCAGTGGTCCAACAAGGATATTAGTTAACCATTTGATTCTCATAACTGAATTATTGGTGTATACCACTTGTAACTGCGTAAAGTTTTTACCTCGTACTGATGTACATAAAAGGTGAATTTTACATATGAATGGCCGATAAAAAAAATTAGCCAAATTATTATTCTTAAAAATCTGCTTAGCAAGCAAAAGCAAAGCAGTCAGTCAGCTTTGCTAGAATGCTAGCAAATATCACTGCACCGATTCTTTCCACCAGTCAAAAACAAACTGAAGTGTTCAAAGTGGTTATATAAAACATAAACAATTACACATTCACTATAATCAGTGCTCTCATCTGTGGGCAAAAATTAATATTTAAAAAAAAATGTGAATTTAATATTGTTCGTTCATTCCTATAAACTAAATGATATCTATACAAGATAACATTCTACCTTTACCAATATTTGAATTCTTAATCACCAGAGTAAAAATGGTAAACTAGCAAAGAGAGAAACACACCATGAGCAAGGCTGAATTGTAGTTTACTGTGTATGTTATATAGCTATATAGAGAGAGAAAGAGGAAGAGAGATTAAGACAGTGCTTAACACAATTGGGGTAAATCAGTTCCTTCCAGTGAGTAATACAGACATTTATACCTTCATGATTTTACCAGTGAACCACTGCTTAGTAGTCCTGCATATTGGTTTATGATTCCTTTTTAGATAAGCTCTCAACTTATTTCTTCATTTTACTTATTTTATTTCCAGACATTTTTGTTTCTGTCTTTGTATGCCTTTTTATTAACAAATAAATTGGTAATAGGAAATGATATACTATGTAATCTAGTCTTCACAATATAGAATCCAGCATGCCTTTTATAACTATAATTGGCTGGTGCACCAATGTCATTCAGTATATTAATCAGATTGTAAATTCCAGAATAGGAATCAATCAGCAAATTAATGCTCAGTTATTGTCATATTTAATGATATTTAACTATTCAACTGTTATAACTTCTTATAACAATTTAGAAATTATTTACTACACACCAAGTTCTATGAAGTAAAATAAGAAAATATAAGATCAAAGTCTAAATGCATCTCCAAATTATAAATAATTATGTTTGCTGTGAAATTAATTACTCTAATGACTATATGATGGATGTCTAATATCTTAACACTAACAAATACATGGAAGGGGGAGGACTATGAAGAGAGTGGATATGAGGAGTGCTGAAGCTGGTTGTTATATTTCTTTGTCAGGAATCTACATTGATATTTTATACAAACAACAGGTATGTGAAGTGAGAGTGAGTGATGGACTGGGTACTGAAGATTAACTGAAGTTAACAATACACTACTTGTGAACAAACTGCACAGATTCTACATTGGAACAAACACGCTGACCTGCTATCAAGACTATTCTAAAGACATCAGATTTCATATCTGCATGAGTGACACCTTACAAGAATGAGAACATTTAGCAGCGGTATCCCAAAAGGATCTATTTTTTGGGCAACTTCTCTCTCTTTGCAAATAATCTGACACTAGATCTTTCTTCTCTCAAGATACATATATAAACCGATGACATACCTGCGACAGAACAAGAAAAATGATACATGTCTGACAGAGAAATGTTCAGGAAAGCTGCAATTTATTATTCTGTTGGACTTTTGGCAATAAACTGTTTATATATTCTTTGTTACCCAAAGTTATAGTGTTTGTGTCCAATAAATATCTCTATTGATATTGTAAAGTACTGAAAAGCACCAGAAGCATTTTTTTATTTTTATTTATTTAGTTAGCTTATCAGAGTAATACACTGATCACACTAGACCATTTACAGGCACAACCCAAGTGAAGAAATTCACAAAAAATTAAAAGGACCAAATTCACAGAGTAATCACATAAGACAGATAATCCCAAAGACAATTGATACAATAAGTAAATATGATTAACAAATGTGAATTAATTTTATCAGTAAATATGAGAGGGAAGCTGCAGGAGAGAACAGAGAGTCAAAGCAGGCATGATGTAGGTAAGGAGGGAATTAGGTTATGTGTCCAGTGGAAAATCACTTGCAGTCAGATTTTTGATGGAAGTGTCATTTGAGTTGAGCTCTGAACATGGGGAAAGAGGAGATTTCTTTTATGTGAGGTGCTAGCAATTGCCAGAGTTTGGGTGCAAGCTTGGAGAAAGCATGGTCAGTACAAAGCATTTTACTTTGGGGCATCAGGAGTGAGGGAGTTAATTCTGAGAGGTTGCAGAGGTTGAGGGGGGTAGGTTTATTATGGAGTTTGGCTGCAAGAAGTAGAAAGGCACCTGGTTGAAGTAGTTTGAGAAGAAGTGAATCTAGGAGTAGCTCAGCTTTGTAGGAGACTGGTAACCATTTGTTTTTGGAGAGGTGATGCAGTGGTGCGCCTGGGGGGGTGAAAATGAATCAGCAGATTTTCTTTTCAATGGACTGTAGAGTGGATGTGTTTTTTAGAGGCTGTGGCTATGGAGGAAGCCTGTATTCAAGTTGAACAAGGAAGACTCCTTTGCCTATTGCAGGTCTAGCTGGTCTGTTTAGAAAAAATATATATTTTCCAGGACCAGAATAAAAAGAACTGATCTTTCTTTCTTTCTGGTGTTTTCGATGTGACTTTGGAAGTTAAGTAACTGGTCTAGCCATAAAGCTAAGTATTTAAAGGACATGTTTTTTTTTCCCTTTGGGGGGGACCATTGCGATCTGCAATGTTGATTATAGGATCATAGGAGGTTACTAGGCTAATGGCCCCAGGGCCCTTACAAGCCTAGCCAAGTTCAACCCACCATGTTCCCAAGGGTGTCTTTTTCAAGCAGGCACTAAAATCAGCACCTATTGCCCCTGTCCAGGTGGAGCCTCCAGGGTGAATTTCTGGTTACCCATCCAATCATCCAAATTGCTCTTAAATAGGGTCAACAAGGGACTTTGTTTAACATTAATATGAAGCTTGTTCCAAAGGTGGGGCAACCTCTGTGAGACAAATCTGTTTCGCCATCAACTTCTGTTGATGTCACATACCAGGTTAAGGTCCTTTGAGCAAGTTACCCATGTCCCATTTGACTTGTGAATGTCCAGAATTTCCATGAAAGCTGGGTCAGAGATCACTTTATATGCAAGGCACAGGTCACCTGTGAGCAGACTGTATGACATAGAGTAAAGTGACAGTGATTTCCATCTGTCTGCATAAGACAGATCTTGAAAACTCTGAATTTTCTTCATAAGGAACCTTTGTGGTCTCTCCAATTGCTGCAGGTGTTTGGAAGGGAACATACCAAAATGAGCATTGTACTCTATTACTGGCCTGATGAGGGAAGCATACAGGGGGGTTATAACCTCTTTTTTTCTGGAGGCAATGCCCTTACTTGTGAGATGAGCAATATAAAATGCCCTTCTACCACTGTGGAGACATGTTGATTGAAGTTAAGGCTGCTGTTAACCTATGTGCCTAGATCTCTCACTACTGACTGTATGTTTAGGGTACTGCTATTGATTTGGAACATCACCCTTGCCAAAGGAGATGATAATGCATTTTTTTCATTGAGTTTAAGTCCATGACTTTGGCACCAGTCATTAGTCTGTATAAGACCTTCGTGCAGGATGTTGGCATCACTAGGGGTTTCAATGATTGCTTTTAGTTTGCAGTCATCAGAAAACTTTGCCAACCACAGTCATTTAGTTTTAGCCTGTATTTCAGAGAAGTAAATTCCAAACAGTAGGGGTACAGGAACCAATCCCTGTAGAGCACCACTGGTTACAGGTCTGCTGGAAGAGGTGGAGTCCATTATTTTGACTGTATGGGTTCTATCAGTGAGCCAGTTTACAACCCACCTAACAACATATGGGTTGATACCCAGCTGGGTGAGTTTATCAATGATGCCTGACTAGGGGATTGTATCACAAGCCTTGGCTAAGTCTAGGTAAGCTGTATGCATAGATTTGCCCTTATCTAGGGCTTCAGTGACTGTCTCAAAGAAGTCCACCAAGTTTAACAGGCATGATCTCCCCTTTGTTAATAAGGTCCATGATGATTTATTTCATGGCCTTGCTGATAAGGCTGGTCAGACTAATGGGACTATAGTCCCCGGGGTCCATGGATGCACCTTCTTTGTGCAAAAGGATGATGGTAGCTGCTTTCCATTCCACTAGGTCAAAGCCAGTGCTTAGGCTGTGACTGAAAAGCGTGCTCAATAGTTATGCCAATTCCTGCTTTAACCCATGTAGAACACAGCCTGGGATGTTCTCTGGTCCCATAGAGGCTGTGTTTTTGGCCTTGGATAGGAGTTATTTCCAGCTTTTGTCAGGTTCCAAATATCATACTTTTTGTTACGGAGTAGCTTTTGGTTCTGTAGCCAGGAAGTAAGGGAGTGGGGGTCAGACTGAAGCTGGGTTTGAATAGTTGAATGTGAGGGACTGATAAAAGAATAACCAAGTCATCTGCATATACGTGACAGAAAGGTTAAGGGAGAGCAGATGGTTGCTTGTTAATAAAGATTGAAAACAACAGTGGATTGAGTATGGATCCCTGGGGCACTCCTCTGTTAAGGGATGCTGGAGGTGATCTAGGACTCATGCTCTGCCCAACATTATCTTTTAAAATTATATACAATAATTACTGTTAGCAATGTACTGGATGAATTAAAGCTCTGCTACAAACTTTCAAAACTTCTCTCACCAACTGCATGATAAACTGTAGCCAGAAATGTTCTTATGCCCAAATCTGATTATGCATTACCAATCATTTCTCTTCATTATAGATCAGATACTATAATGCCTGGAAAATAAAATTTGCTACTTTATCTTTCTGGCAAGTCCACAGTCCCAACATCTTAATTTAATAGAGAGTATTCATTGCCTTCTTGAGCAAAACAGGAGCTCCATACAGTACTTTATAAAATTATTAATGTCCATTACTGCCCTCTACTAAGATCACTACACACAATTAGTGAACATATGTATCCACTTAAAGTTAACAAAAATGAAGCAATATATTTCAAAAAGATCCACTTGGACTAGACATTGGAGGGAAAACCTTTGTAAATGTAGGTATTGCAAATAAGAATCATTTCCCAAATGTTAATAGTGATCAACAAACACATTCTATCTTTAAAAAACTAACTTAAAGAAACCTAACCATCTAGCCAACATGCATGCTTCTGAGATAATGGCTAGTTATAGCAGACTCACTTCCTATATAATTTTGTTCAGTTTGTTAACAGAGAAAGTGAACTGGTTGACAGACCCTTTTTGGCCACAGCCCGGACATAGCAGTGCATTACAATATTACAAATATACAACGATAAACATATAAGCAAAAGAAACATTAATATCTAAGCAAGCAAAATTACATTTTTGAGTTTATACAGTCAATGACAGTAATAGAACACTCATTGCATCTAAACAACAATTAGACACACTGGTGCCATGCTGTAATGGCTCAGAAATAAATTTAACATATGTGCATGCTTTTAATATTTAGTTGTTTGTAACATGCACAATTATTAAACAGTTTTGCATAAGTAAAGAGTTCATAATTCTACTATAAATTTAACTTTCATATTCTAAAAGAAGTAATGCTTTTTCAGAGAGAATATTAATTATAGCCAATTCACTTCTTCTGCTCTGATGTCGTATTGCTAGACAAAATGTTTCCACTTCAGTTCATACCCTGTATGACCAGAAACTTTGTTGTACCTATGTAATATTTGCATGAGGTGTGTGTGTGTGTGTGTGTGTGTGTGTGTGTGTGTGTGTGTGTGTGTGCATGTGTGTGTTTTGAATTTTGTATACATTTGAATTTGTTATCCGATGCAGACAGCTAATCTCAATGGACCAGTTTCAGTGTCAACAAGACCTCTCAGCTGTCCCTATTTTATAGGAATGTTCCTATGTTCAGGTCTGATTTACCCTTGCACAGGATGTCCCTATGTTTGGAGGTATGTCCCTATTTTCAAGCTTGAATTAAACCCTTCACGCAATTTTCCAAATTCCCTTAATCACATGTGATGTTTGAAGCTGTGTAGTACCCAGAAAACCACACTGCATTTCAATAAAATCTACAGGTTTTAAACTGTGTCTTTGATAATAACGTTATTTTTTCCATCCGTTTGCCATTCTCTGATTTTTAAATGTATTTCTGTGTAGGATCCCACATTCCTACTGGAAGCACGGAGAGTTGTGTGCTATTTGGAATTCAATTTTTAAGCTAATTAGACATCCGGATTTTTATCTGGATATTCCCAATTCTTGAGGACCTTTGTTCCTATTTTCAGTGTCTACAGGTTATGATGTAAGGTCGCAGCCAGCTGGTACAAAATATATGTATAACATAACATGAAAAGGAGAAATATAAAGCATACAGAAAATGCAAAACTACATAAAAAGGCAAAAAAATATACAAGTTGGAAAAAAAGAACTATATACAATATTTACATAATCATAATTGTATTTATCATTCAGAAAAAATCCAATAACAATGGTTATACTAATTATGTTAATAGAGAGAGAAATAAATAGTATGGTAAGATATTTGTAGAATTGAGCAACGGAGTGGTGCAGCAGTAGCATTGCCCCTCACAGCAAGAAGTTCTGCAGTTCGATTTTCGGTTGGGGTGCGTTTTGTGTGGAGTCTGCATGTCCTCCCTGCATTCATGTGGGTTTTCTCCGGGTGCTCCGGTTTCCTCCCACATTACAAAGACATGCATCTAGAGTGTTTCTCCCTGGGCCTCTGCTGAAAATTGGCTTTGTTCCAAGTTGGACTTTCCCAGTTAACAAATGTTAAATAAATAAAAATTAATTAATGTATATGCCTAGAGGAAAAGCATGTGCATTTGCCTTTCAATTTGAGATGGGCTTTCAGTTGTGAGAAGAATTAGGGATAAGAGGAATTATTTTTAAGATAGGAGGAGTAGAGATCCAGAATAAAAAAGGTGATTTCTGTACACTGAAGTCTTATTTTGGGCAGTTGGAGGAATTCACCTGAGTGGCTTTGACTTCTCAAATTATGTGTAGCAACTGCATAATTAGTTTAGAAGCTAAGAGAAAGAAAGTATTATCACTAATAAATTTGAATAATTGTGACACAAGTACAAGGTCTGTATGCTGTTGTACTGGGAGCCACTAAACTTCTTCTAAGGTTTTACAGTAATATTCATTTCTAGGGGGAAAAGTGATTTGAATGATGGAGGTATTTGTTTCAGAGGATGTAACAACTAGAGGGAGACAATATTGAATATGGGACAGTAAAAGGCCCATGTCTGTGACTATCTGTTAGGAATTTTTTTTTTTTAGGAGAGGAGAACATTTTTTTTTTCACATATAATCAAGATGAATACAAAAATTAAGACAAAGGTCCAGCCAAATGCCAAGATATTTGAAAGAGCTCACATTTTTAATTTGCTGACCCAAGATTTGGAGTAAGTAGAATATACAGTGGATATAAAGCAATCAGCTTTGTTATGCAACCAGCTTATTGTACATTTTTTTATTTTTCATATTTTCCCCCTAACAGATTTCAATTGAATTGCACAGGTTATAGGTCACATTAAAGGTGGGAAAAGTTTTGAAATGATTTATTTTGGTCTCATTTTTCTATATCACAAAAGCCTGGCATTTTAACAGGGGTGTGTAAACTTTTTATATCCACTGTACCATAGTTTTTTTCTGGTACCAAAAGCATTGCTTTCTTTTTGGATGAGCTAAGTAGAATTTTTTATTATCACTATTCTATTGAATAAGAGCATGGGAGTCTCCTTGTATGTCCCCTTGTACTGAAGAGGGAACAGTACATGCAGAGTATGCCATCTACATGTAGTAAGAACATGAGGTGTCATACATTTGGTTTAATTTCTTCAAGTTTTGGGGGGTCTGTAATGCCATGATGGGAATGGACTCCATTCCTAAGTCAAAGTATGATAAAAATTTGTGAAATTAGTGTTGTTTCAATCTTTATTGTTAGCCAAAAGTGCTCTTTTCAGCACCCTCAAAGTGCCCAAAATTGACTTTTTCTACAGTTCATAAGGAGTTAAATATATCTGCAGCATATCTAAATAAGGCTGTAAATTCTTTTTTTTTATGAGAGCCATTGCACTGACTACTATTGAAACTGTCTGGGTACCTTTTTGCTACATTACCCTAATTTCTGCCTGCAAATCCTGGTATTTTATGACTTTGTGTCTCTCTGTAAGTCACTGTAATGACTCGGTGTAACAATGTCAGTGATCAATGCTGTTCTTGTCTTCTTTTCATGGACTAGTGTATCTGGTTTTCTTACATCTGTTTTTTAAACTGCTGATAATCAAAGATGCTGTGTGATATAAACTTTATCATTCTCTATAATACTGTGTGTTTCCTGTTTCCAATGCTCTCCGCTACTTCAATATTGTAATGCTTGCAAAATCCCCAGTGCAACAGACTCATCACATTATTATGCCTTTCATTATACAGGCCCTTTGCCATCAGTGTATCACAGCCAGCAACAAGATGTGAGACTGTTTCCAGTTCTGTTTTTACAGAACCTGTATTTGCCTGTTTATCCCACATTTTCAATGGACTTTGTAGTCAATGTGTATGTAGTCCACTGTCCTGAGCCACCAACATTAACCTTTCATCTTTTAGTACAAATTCACTTCTCCTTAAATATATCTGGGTCAGGTCCTGATTGATATGAGGTTGTTCTGGGAGTTTACTGTAGTTACAACTATATGTCTTTTCCACTTTTCCTGGCTTCTCATCTGATTCTTTCCTTTATATTCTTTCTTTTGTTTTTGGCACAATCATTTGCTACCTGACTTTTGTCTAATGGTTTTCATTCATAGGTTCATAGGTTCATAGGTTCATACTAGGCTATCTGCCCTGGGGCAATTATAAGCCTAGCCCGATTCTGTATGGCTTACACCACCCCTTGATTTGAGTATACTGTGCCCTTTTAAGGTTTAGTTTACTGTGCCTCTGTCTAATAGTGACACGGGAGTAATCCCTGGGACAAACCTACGATCCCCCATCCACCTATCGAGATTCTTCTTGAAGAGATTCAGTGAGGTGCTCTGCCTCACATGAACTGGAATTCTATTCCAGAGCAAAGGGAGCCTCTGGGGTTATGAACCGGTTGACACTGATATGCTTCTGTTAAACTAAACAGGGACATGATCTTAGACTTGTTATCTTCATGTTTCAAAACTTTCACTATGTTTGGATCTGATGAAGACAACAGATCTGTATGAAGTCCTACAAATGCAGATCTATACATATAATCAGAATCAAGGAGGCCCCTACCTCCTTCAGAACAAGGAATATATAATATTGGTATTCACTGATTTTCATATATCATTTGATAAGAGTGAAGCATTTTTTCTTGTTTTCCTGTTCAACTGATCCAATATGTTTTGGAGCTATTCAATCACTCCAAATCTGTAAATTACAACACAAAGAGCAAATTGGTTTATAGCCTGGACTTCTTCCTAGATGTCAGGGCTGTTTTCAGCATTAATTTTAGTCTTCTAAAATATTTCTTACTGAGTTTTGTTCATATTAGTTCATGTTTTTGTTGAGCTTTCATCAGGTCCCAAATATGTATACACTCCCTCCTGCTCAAGTTCCTTTATTTCACATTCATGTCCCAGACTTCTTTCTGCAGCAGATTTCTTGCTTTAAATGCTATTTCTACAGATTTATCAAGACCAAATTATATTCTTATATCATCTAAGAAAATTATGACCACTTCCACGTGAGCTTTCAGTTCCTCATTTGATGAATTATACAGTTTTAATCATCCACAAAAAAAATGAATAGAAGCCTTTATACTTTATTGTTTTCTGGTAGCCAAATTAAAATCATAAGTTAATCTGTTAAGTAGACTGATTAATGGGTTAAGGAAAAGACAAAAGAGTGACCCTGTATATTAGCAGAAGTAAAGAGGTATTACTGTTTTTGGATGTAGTCAGAGGAAACTGGCAGAAAGAGACAGAGGATGTTGTGAAGGAAGAATGGAGTAATCGTGGTATGGTGTTAACAAAATAAAGGGGGGGTAGAGGAGTAGAAGACAAGTTAATGGAAGTTTATGACAGTGGAGAATGTGTTTGCTGTATAAAGGTGGTGAAGACAATGATGTTAGCAAGTGTTAATACTGTGTGAGTGCTGTTTGTGTGTAATGGTGACATAATGGTGATGTAATGGTGATGTAACAAAAAGTCTGTGTGGAGTGATGGCAATAAAGGTAATGCTTTGGGAGGGCTGGGAAATTGGGGTGCAGGGGAGTGAAGTGGGCAGCCAATCAGTGCATACATGTACACTTCACATCAGCAGGTATAAATACATCCAATACAGGTAAATGCTTCCATAATGACAACTTCAGCAATAGTTCTATTTAACCTCAGTCTGATGGTCAAATTGGTGACGGCAGCTGACTCATTTAAAAAAGCATGAAGAAACTGCAAAGTATTTACAATAACTGTTAGGTACATTTGAAATTAGCATTATTGAATATATAAATATTCCAGTCTAATGGTTTACTCCATAGTCAGCTTAGTTAATGGTGCACCACAGGGAAAAGAGAAGAAATCCTACATATGGAACTTTTACTTACTCAAAAAAATTAAATCCAGGTATAAAAGAAACCACTTCAGAAAAAAGTTCTACTTCTGTCAACATGTAAAGCTTCTGCAATATCTGTCTGAAAAAAGACAGGCACAGACAGACAGTCAGAAAGATTTCAGCAGGGTTCCAGTTAAAAACATCCAGAAGGTGTTATTTTGAAGTAATGGAAGCAGTCAGGGTCATTTGCTGTGGATAGAAATCTACTTAGAAGAAAGTGCAAAGATCGATTCAAAATGAAGGCATCTCAAAATGATAGTCTTGAATACAGAAAAAGTGTTTATGTGACCATTAGAAATGCTGAGTTATTGAGAGGTGTTCAGACAGATATCCAAAGTAGTGTCAAAATAGGCATTTCCATAGGGGGTTATTAAAGAAGCTAATACTTAAGAAATGTGTGTGTGTTTATGTGTGATGTATGTACCAGCTGTGTTTGTCAACTTTGTTAGGTGTTAGGACATGATTGCTAACAGTGGGTTAAGAGCTTCCTTTTTTCCCCCTAGTGTTATGAATTCTCAGAATTAATATATTTAATTAGCATGGGTATGTGGGATGTGTGCCGGGGGGCTTACCCCTAAAAAGCACTGATTTATAAATGCATTTATTAGTTTGTTTGTTTAATATTTATATTTTTATTTGGATTTAATGATTTAGATATATACTGAAAAGAAACTAGCAGGTTTCAACATTACATTATAGAACCTCTCATCAGAGACATTTTCGAATATAATGCATCTTTTAGCACATATTTGTCTCAACATATCACTTCAACTTGAGGAACCCAAAAAGATCAGCAGCTTCAAAAATCTTTAGTTATCAAGTCAGACTGGTAGCCCTCTCTCTGCATTCAGTTTCTTATAGACTCCATGAAGATCTGTGTCTATACTTTCAAGCCACAAAAGATTTGATCCTCTTTGACATTGTATTCCTTCAGAGATCAGGTGGTACCTTAAATACGCAGTTAAAGGAACTAAACCTTCATCAAAAGATAAATAAGACACACTGGCATGACGGATTCATATCCCAACATGTCACCCACAGTTGAAACAAACTTCTACTACATGTCAGACTATCCCCCTTGCCACCCTCAAGATAAACCTAGACAACTGGATCATCTGCTTCAAATTCTTCACTTGTCTAGCTTGTCTTTCCCTCCTGGTGACTAGAGAGAACTTTAGAACATGGGTTTTTGGTTAGGCTTATAATGGTCAGCAGACTCATTGCTAGTACATACCTAGTGCTAAAAAATTATGGAGGTGAGAGGTCAGCAGACTTATTGCCTAGTACATACCTAGTCTTAACAAACTACGGAGGTGAGAGGTCAGCAGACCCATTGCCTAGTACATACCTAGTGCTAACAAACTACGGAGGTGAGAGGTCAGCAGACTCATTGCCTAGTACATACCTAGTGCTAACAAACTACGGAGGTGAGAGGTCAGCAGACTCATTGCCTAGTACATACCTAGTGCTAACAAACTAGGGGAGGTGAGAGGTATGAGTAGCTCTTGACTGCATGATGATATGAGTTACTTACTTGTATTTGTTTAGAGTACTAATAGAGTTAACTTGGAGGACTAAGTTAAGTACTGAGAAAATGGTATTTTAAAGTGCTGCATTAAATGGCTGGCATTAAAATAACTTATAGTGGTAGAAAATGGGGTGATCAGGGAAAAGTTAAAAAAATCAGTAGACAAGGAACAAGCCGAAGAAAAACACTAGTTAGTATTACTAGTGATGTTGGTTAAAAATAAAGATAAACCAGAGTAACAGCAATATACTACAACAGAATATTTGCAACTAATGACAGTAGAAACAATCCTGCATAACGTTTAGACTGTCTACAAACAGAAAAACAGCAACAAGTAATAAAATCTACAAAAACAGTAAAAGGGGAAAAATAGAAGGAATACTAGAATAAAGAAGAAGAGAATCCCAATTGCCATTGGACAAAACAGTGTAGATATGTAAACAGACAGAAGAGGATAGTATGACCATTAACTAGACGGCACTTCTACTATCGAAGCATTCAATCCAGCATAGCATGAGTGTGCGGATGGGAAGAGAACAGCATTTGAACACTGAAAGGCAGGAGTTAATAGCTGTTTGTTGAATTGCAAAGGAAATTGCACAAAGGGAACCAAGCTGCAAAAACATCCAAATTTAAAACTCCTGTCTAAGAGGAGGGTCTTCTCAGTGTGAAGTTCTAGTACTTTTGCTAGTATGTGCAAATGAGATAAGACTGGGAGAGACTTCTAAAGACATTCACATAAGGGGCAGACAACTCAAGAGCCTCTGGCTTTTAAGACACAACAAGGAGAGGGTAGGTAGGATGAGAAGTTCCAAAAATTTTACAGAGCTCTGGCATATCTCACATATTAACACTTTCAGTGGCACATCTCATATATTAAACCTTCCACTGGCATATCTCACATATTAAACCTTTCACTGGCATATCTCACATATTAAAACTTTCAGTGGCATATCTCACATATTAAACCTTTCAGTGGCACATCTCATATATTAAACCTTCAACTGGCATATCTCACATATTAAACCTTTCACTGGCATATCTCACATATTAAACCTTCCACTGGCATATCTCACATATTAAACCTTTCAGTGGCATATCTCACATATTAAACCTTCCACTGGCATATCTCACATATTAAACCTTTCACTGGCATATCTCACATATTAAACCTTCCACTGGCATATCTCACATATTAAACCTTTCACTGCATATCTCACATATTAAACCTTTCAGTGGCATATCTCACATACTAAACCTTCCACTGGCATATCTCACATATTAAACCTTTCAGTGGCATATCTCACATATTAAACCTTCCACTGGTATATCTCACATATTAAACCTTCCAGTGGCATATCTCACATAGTAAGCCTTCCACTGGCATATCTCACATATTAAACCTTCCACTAACATATCTCACATATTAAACCTTCCACTGGCATATCTCACATATTAAACCTTTCACTGGCATATCTCACATATTAAACCTTCCACTGGCATATCTCACATATTAAAACGTTAAGTGGCATATCTCACATATTAAACCTTCCACTGGCATATCTCACATATTAAACCTTTCAGTGGCATATCTCACATATTAAACTTTATACTGGCATATCTCACATATTAAACCTTCTACTGGCATATCTCACATATTAAACCTTCCACTGGCATATTTCACATATGAAACCTTTCACTGGCATATCTCACATATTAAACCTTCCACTGGCATATCTCACATATTAAACCTTTCACTGGCATATCTCACATATTAAACCTTTCAGTGGCATATTTCACATATTAAACCTTCCACTGGCATAGCTCACATATTAAACCTTTCACTGGCATATCTCACATATTAAACCTTTCAGTGGCATATCTCACAAATTAACCCTTTCAGTGGCACATCTCATATATTAAACCTTTCAGTGGCATATCTCACATATAAACGTTTTCTTTTTCCATTTACCTCAAATAAAACATTACTTCTCAGTTCTACTCATAATTCCAACAGAGGTATTCTGTTTGCAGACTGCAGCATAAATCTTGGATAACTGACCTTATCCAATAATTTTTCAAACGCCAAGAAAAATTCAATTTAAAGTAAAACAACAAATTAAAATAAAATCCAATAAAACAAGAGGAAATGACAAGAAACAATATACATATAAAAACTTTAAATTGAGAAATGGAAAACAGTGACAGAGTACAGACTGCAAAATCATGAATGCTGAAGCCTATGCATAAATAGATGACTTCATAAGTAAAACATCCTTTATTGTGGCCACTGATGGATGTGATGCCCAAAGTAATCCTTGTCATCTGTTCCTAAGGATTTCAATATTTGTGAAATCTTTCTTTAATGAATATGCAAGGACAGTATGTAAAGTAAATTAAGTTAAATAACATCAATGAACATAATTCTTCAGTTAGGTAGGGTCAAACTTTACAATATCACATTTGAGTGTAGTTGTACTATGCATCTTGGATAAAGTGTCCACTATATGAGGAGAGGATATGCATTTACTGGTCATATAGGATGCCAAAATATTCATTCTCACAGACATCTCTGAGGAATCACTGCAGTGGTGGTGCTGCAGTAGCATTGTCGCCTCACAGTTAGACATTGCCCGTTCGATTCTCAGTTAGAGCATCTTTTGTTTGGTGACATGCATGAATTGGCGTTCCTTCGTTGAAGGTTGTGCATTAGGCCCCGGCAAGCCAGCACATAAAAATCTACTGCCAATCATTAGCGGACCGGAGTTCCGCTGTGGCGACCCCTAACTGGGAAAAGCCGAAAGACACAAACAGACATCTCTGAGGAATAGACCAGAAAAGAGGTAATACAAATTCCTTCTAATCTTTCTGTCCACAAAGATCTCATCTTCAATATCTCCAGCAAATAACTTTCGGTCTTGCAAGGAACATTCTTTATTAAACATTTTATGAATATAGGTACAGGATCCTGCAGCTGACAATGAGTAAACCAGGCGTGTGAAGAAGAGATGATCATACCATCTATTTAATGCAGGTTATAGTGTCACATTTCTCTCATATGGAACCATGAAAAGTAAAATAGGAGACCCCAGAGCTGAACAATGCAAACCGCTTCTGCAGTGCTGATAAGAATTACAAAGGGAATCTACCTAAAAGGCAGTCTTATTGATGACAATTCAACAATTTACTTTTTAACCCTTCCATAATTCTACTTGTGATGGAATTTGTCAGAACTAGTTAGAATTGTTAAATAGTTGTGATGCTGTTTTGGGGAACAGTGATCATTTTTTGTGTTCAATGTCTTAAATTTTTTGATATTTTACATAACTTGCCAAAACCATTTTTTCTTACTGATGTTACTTTCCAGTATGTACATACCTGATTTCCTTTACTTCCTATAGGTCCTGGAAGTCCCTGCAGGAAAAAATAAAAACTTTGTTATAAGATCCACATAAGACAATGCAAGAAATGATCACATTTCTTTGAAAAGTTAGGCTTTTTAGCCACTTTTTCTACAGACTCATTGACATGAATACAAAAAGATAATTGTGTGTTATAAAGGTAATGGAACCCTGCTGGGTTTACTTGTATAGTAGAAAATGCTGCGGCTACTGTTTTATATTATTTAGCATGTTACAAAATAACGCAATCTAGTCTATTAAACACATAGAAAAAATTATGTTTTGTTTCATATTGTAAAACAGCATGTTTTATATTTTTAATATAGCATGGAACCACAATTATCATTCATATTCAGAATTTTCACATCAGCAAATCACATAGTTTGTTACTACAGAATCTCCATGACTTCAGCATCTCAAAAATTAATATCAATAAACTAATGGTGACTTTCTACATTTCTATCTTTACTTATCTAACACTAAGCCAATGCGTTGTTGTAACTCCTATATATTTCTTAGCCTTTCTATCACAAAAGTATATTTTTATTTAGTATGGATCTGTATAATTTAATTGAATGTGCAACTGATGGATAGAAACATCAGTAGCCACAAATGACTGAAAGTACATTTGACTGAAATCCATTGACTGAACTGCAATTCATTGAAAAGATTCTGCACAACATGTAAACCATAAAAAGATATTCTTGCAGAAGCAAGACCCCTAAACCCACAACATCCCTTTATGTATACATTCTAATTCCATAGTAGCATACCCATGGGAAAAAAAACAAAATACCACACACACACACACACACACACACACACACACACACACACACACGCACGCACGCACGCACACACACACACACACACACACACACACACACACACACAAAGAGACTGAGTCAGTGCTGGTACACAAAAACATAAAAAATGCAATGTACAACAGTGGCATTAAAAATTCAGTGTGAATAATATTAAAAAGTTATTTAGTAGAAATCTATGCACTGGCAGTATTATAACAGTCATTCAATAAACCAAGAAGTGAACGTCTTTCTCTAGTATGTTAAAAATATATAGCAACTGCAGTGTGCCCCAGAAATATTTTATAGTGTATTATATGTGCATATCTATCTATCTATCTATCTATCTATCTATCTATCTATCTATCTATCTATCTATCTATCTATCTATCTATCTATCATCTATCTACTTACACTCCAAGTATATAAGCACTCAGTCAGTGAAGTTCAAAGCCATTAACAATGACCAGAGTAAGCAAATGCTCAATCATAACATTAGGAGGGGTGTGGAATCACCCAAACTGATATTCCTGTTATGTATCACAATGTTGTTATGAATGATGTCCCTTCTTTCCCTCACTAGGTCCTATAGGTGCCTGGACTGCATAAATGAACCCAGGTATGGGCCATTGTGAGGGCTCCGTCCCTCAACATAAATGTAGCTGGCTTTCTCTACAAGACTTGCAGACTTCAGCACATACAATAGGCTCAACAAATGTTTGTGAATAATGTCAGCGTGTAGTATCAGATTTTCCTTAGAATATGATTCTGAAACATTGCATTCTAATGAAGGACATTAGTGATGTATGGCATTAAAAAATCTAAGTTTGGTGCCAGTTTGTCATACAGGTCTCGGTTATTCTGAGGCACATACATATATGGAATTTGTACCTCTACATAGGGAGAAGTACTTTTCAGGTTTCAATGCATGTCCCCTTTTGTGTTAGATTGCATCTGTTAAGCTGTGCCATGTTTTAGGTCTGTGTTGTATGTATACATAACTGCAGTACTCCTGCCAAATATTGATGTTAAGGAACACTTTTGCATTAAAGATACAACCCGTATATTGTGACATTGGTTATATTTCTAAGGCTTCAACTGGAAACTGTTTAGTGTAGATGACACAACTTCCATTTTAATGCTTGATGGGTACTGATATATATTTTTCACATATATGTGTTGTCCATAGTAATTTGTTCTTAGCATAGAAAGCTCTTCACCATCCTCAACTGTCCAGGAATGTATGATGCATACCAAATCTATAAAAATAAGTAGTTGCATATAAATGTGACTTTGTAGAAAAGTGAATCACTTTGATGTTCAGTCTGAATACCTGTTCTCTTCTGTGTGTGTGTGTGTGTGTGTGTGTGTGTGTGTGTGTGTGTGTGTGTGTGTGTGTGTATGTGTGTGAGTGTGTACTGAGACATATATATAAATAATTACTGAAATGCAAATATATTACCTCTGAAGTGACTGATACCAGCATTTTGACATTCAAGGTATCAAAAAACTCAAATATGATCACAAAAGAAATACATGTTTCTTTTGTGATTGGATTGCCAAAACCCAACTACATATTCAGAGCAATGTTTTCCCAATACTGGTAGTTTTTATGGAAAGCATTTTTGAAAGGTGATTAGCAGGTATTAGTAAGGTGGACAAGGGACTTGGATAAATATTTGTCTTCTCAGTGTTTCAGTTCATATGCATATCACACATTAGCATGTTTGTTGCTTTGCCTCTTTAATTACTCCAAAAATCTTGGAATACAACAGTGCAAGAATTTTTGCAATTCCCACATTTGTATGTGTTTAAACAACTATAATGTAAGGAAAGAATAAAGCCTACACTGAATTGTTGATTGGATAAAATGTGCCTTGCCAGAATTACAGGTTCGCAGGTAAGCACTAGGCTGGCTGCACTAGCTGTCTACTTTAAGCCGAGACAATTCCCCGTTTGTGTTCAAAAGAACTTATCTCATTTGCTTATAGATTGGCTTTCCCATCTGATGGCTGATAATTATATATTACACTTAATTAGAATAACTGGGATCATACCATAGATAATTTGAGGGGACCTGTGCATGGGCTAAAGCATGTAGGAGCTGCCTGTGTCCATTAGTAGTATAGGGAGTAGTCCTGGGGTACATCCTTAGATTTAAGTTGTGCTTGAATGCAGACAGAGATGAACTTTATATAAACCGCTATTGGAAATCTGAGCAATAACAAGAACCACAACCACAGATCCGCAAAATCTTGCTTTAATACCAAAAGATTGGCTCAAAAAGCCTTCAAAGGAGTCAAGAGATTAACTTTATATCCGATGCTGTCTTTTTCATCTGTTTCTCAACTGATGGGATCTCAAATCTGACTTTAGATCTGACTTCAGATACTTCTATAGACTTTGACTCCACAGCTCGAGCTATCCCCCTCATCCGTAATCCTCCTCTTTAGCCTGGATTACCTTAGATCTTGTTTGCTGATTCAGCATTAGGATGTGGTCTAACATAGCCTGGGCATTTATATTCAGATAAGAGGTACTTTTTTTGTTTTATCTAGTACTTATAGATTTTCTCCTATATTCCTAACCCCCCCCTCCCCATTTCCTCCTTTCTCTTATTCAAATAAAAAAGAGTTTACTTTAAAGGTTAATTATAAGTGTTTTTTTGTCTCTTTACACAGGCCTTACGCCTTACTTTGCTTTTCTACCTAGTTTTTCACTTCTTTCTACCTGTTGTGGGTACACCTCTAGTACCATTGTTGGTATATCCTCCCTTTTTGTACCATTGCTGGCAATTTACTATCTTTTTCCCCTCCTTTTGCTAGCTTTCTGTGGTTCAGTTCTTGAGATGGCTGATAAGCCCACTGGATTTAAAAAATGTTTTTCATTTAGGCATAAGCATTCCAATTCAGATGCCCACCAAGAACATGTCTATTGCCTTGGATTAGCACATCCTGATGTGGAGTGTGAGATCTGTGTAATCATCGGGTACTTATGGCTCACAGTAATAAACTGGTTCTGAAAGGGTTGCTCCCTTCTACTTCTTTTTCATCTTTGGCTGGAGCTCCCCTCCTTCTAAAATATCATCAGAGAAGACCAAGAAGGATTCATCTGTGAAAGGCAAGTAGTCTAGGAAGCGATAAACTGATCATTCTCCTTCATTTGTTTTAGGTCTAAAACCACCCAAAAAAAGTCTTCAGTCATCCTTGGATCCAACAAGAGCTAGGTCTCCAGCTCACCACTCCTCAGGTTACATGCTGGAGCCTATACCTTCCAGGATCCATTCCTTTATTACAGCAAAATCCTCAAAGTGCTTCCAGGCCACCCTCACCCTCCACATCCCTCAGGTCACCTAGCAGTCTAACTGAAGAAAATGTGGACAGGATGATGAGGAAGTTTCTCAGGACTCAGATTCAGTTGAGACTCTTACCTGCTCCATCTCTCATCAAACCCGTGCCCTACCACCAACCCAGACCCAACTGTTGACTCCTACTCTGATGTCTCCAGTAGTTTCAGAGCCATTGGACCCAAGACTTCTGATTTTGTCTGTGACAAATCCGAAGGCTTGTCCTTTGTCAACTCCAACTACATCTCAGATCTGTTCAATGCTGACACTGACAGAGCTGAAGGGATCTCAGATTTGTAGGATCAGAGTTGGTCCCAGGGGGTTGGGTTCTACTCTGATGTTCTTGGAGCTGTTCCTTCCTCTCATTGCCATGGTGCTGGACAGCTCTGACCTCTGTGTCAAGCCAGGATCGTGGTGATGCCTGAGCCATCCTGGAAAAGTGGCTTCAGTTCCTGCCAGGGTGGCCCTTGCTTCTCCCATGACTTCTGCCTTTGAGTTAGTGGAGAGAGCATTTTCCAGCTCTGTGAACAAGGTATCATTGCTCAGCTTGGGGCAACCCCCTCCACAACTATCTGTCTTGGCCCCTGAGTCTCTTCATCCTGTCTCTCTTGGACAGCCAGCTCATTTAAGCCAGGAGACAGCCCTCATTTAGGACTTGGCTCATACTTCTAAGTCATCCCCGCAGCATACCACTGGGGAGCCCCTTCAGAAGAGTATGTGCAAAAGGAGGCAATTAGATTCCCCTCAGGAATCCTTGACAGAAGACACTAACTTCGAGAAAAGGGAGAGATCCCCCAGATCAGCCCTTGAGGATGTCTCCTTTGGTGAAATACTCCAACTTTTGAGGCAGAAAGGCAGCTGGTCTTACAACTTAGCCCAGGAGTAATCAGTGTTTCATGAGTCTTTGGGATCTGACTCAGCTACATCCTGGCAGGTCCCACTCGGAGATGAGATGGTGGACCTCATCTCCTGTTGGACTTGGAAGGATAACAACAATATTCAACTTTATAACCTGTATAAATAGCAATATAAATTTTATAAATGAACACAGTGATCATATTAAAAGCATGTAGCATTTTACATGGTTTTAATATGGTCACTGTGCTCATTTATATAGTTTATAGTCTTATTTATCTAAGTTTTAGAGTTGAATATTGCTGTTATCTGTTTGATAATTAGATGGCCTTGTTTTCAATTGATTTATTTAAATTAACTAATTGATTCTGTAATTGAGGGGATGGCTTATAGTATAAAAGAAGCAATGATTCTTACTTTTTAACTTGCATTGAGAAAGAGTCTGTTGGGTTCAAAAGTATTGTGTGTGCTATAATAAACTATTTTGATATTTGAGACATTTGAACCTTTGCTTCTTTTTCTTTGAATTTAGCCATTTTTCCAGCTTGGTCCATTCAGATGTCTCATACTGATGTTTTTTTCCGTTTGGTATCATTAAGGTGACTACATAACTTTTTTATATGGATGGGGAGTCTGTTCCACAACAGTGGTATCCTCTGTGAGATATACCTGTCCCTCCAAACCATTCTGTTGATGTTGCAAAAGAGGGTTAGATCCCTAGACCAAGTATTTCTGATGCCACTTTAATTGCTGATGTGCAGTAACTCCATCAGTACTGAGTCAGAGGATGCCTTGTATGCCAAACACAGGTTACCTCTTAGCAGTCTGTAGGATACCAAGTATAGTGATAGGGCTTTGAATTGGTCCATGTAGGACATGTTGTTTAGGCCTTGCATCCTTTTAGTAAGGTATCTCCATGGGCATTCCAGTTGTTGCATGTGTCTGGGCAGATACATGCCAAAAGGGGCATTATATTCAAGGACTGGCCTAATGTGGGCGGAGTAAATGGGTAGAATGATATCCCTAGATCTAGACACAATCCCTTTGTTTATAAACTGTGCAATATAGAAGGATTTTCTTATGACAATGGATACTTTGGTTGAAAGTTAGGTCACTGTCCACTTAGGTTCTCAAATGTTGCAAAACCAAGTCAACTCTTAGGAGTATATTGTCAAAGTGGTAGTTCCCTGGGGTAGATGACTTCCTAAAGAATATAATAATATATTTTTTTTCTGCATTTAGATTTGGTCCATGATTTCATCACCGGTTATTATTATTACTTTGC
Source organism: Protopterus annectens (assembly GCF_019279795.1). NCBI lineage: Eukaryota > Metazoa > Chordata > Ceratodontiformes > Protopteridae > Protopterus > Protopterus annectens. Next base: position 1,374,427,040 of record NC_056745.1, on the reverse strand, counting down.
ATAAGACACACAAATACTGCTTGCTACATTGCCCCTTTAATTACACCAAAGACTTCAGAGTAGACATTTTGGAATCCCAGCCTATTTTTTTATCATTATGAGCAGACTAAATGAAACTACAATTTATGTATTGAGTCTTCTACAAATATAGCAAAAACCTTTCCCTTTGGGTCTTCTGGCACTGTTCTCAGGAAAAAAAATGTTAAACCACACAAAGACATGACCACAATGCAAGTTTTAATTACTGTGATTGTGTATGTACATCTCCTGTCTTGGGCTAACTAGTGAGGTGTGGACAATAATGGAGCTTCTATATGCGTTAGAACTGACAGAAGGAAATGCCATGACTGTAAATGTGAGATGGAAGCTTTGCTGTTCCTTCCATCAAACCAATAGAAGTAGTGGTGTTTTGGTATGGGGTGGTCCATAGTCCTGTCATTATCAGATCAACAGTAAAACATATGGTACTGCCGATGTTCCATTCAGCTTTACTTTATGCATGTATGTATACTGATCAGAGAACTGCAGTGATTGAAAATGAACCTATTTCAGCCACAGCTTGTGGAATACAATGCAATAATAAAGAAGGAAAGTTTACATCTGAAGTAGTTGAAAGAGAGCAGTTACAATCACTAGATGAAAAGAGTACTTCTAACAACTTGTAAGATGAAATTATAGCTATCCTGCAATATCTACTGGTGGAAACATCACCGTGCTGTATGATGGAAGCTCCAAAGGTGTAGGGAACACAATACATTTATTGGATACATTTCACTTGACATAAAGGAAATAAGATACTACTGCATTGTAAAGGGTGTCACCAGTCTATAGCTTCCTCTAGAAATCTGTGACGGTTTTGTCAGCAGTACGGGATCCCTCTCCTTTCATTGGTAAAAGTACTGCCAGCAATGACTCCTCCTTCCTGCCCTGCTGGCCTAAACTTAAGTCACCAGTGGTGTACAATGGTCACAGTTCCCTAATGTCCATATGCCAGCAGATGGGTCAAAGATCATGAATTTTTTCCCAGATATAATGAGAGTCAATAGAAGGAGCGAGAAGGGTTCACTACTAAACAGAAGGAACACAGGATCTTCATAACGCCCAGTACAATATCCAAAGGGGTACAGCTAGTCAAGTTAAGCAAAAAAGCAAACACTGGACAGTGCAAAAAATACAGGTATTACTTCAACAAATGAAAGGTTGTAAATAAAATCTGTCCACAAACCCTTTTTCCCATTTTTGTACATGGAATCAGTGTGTCACTTCAACAGTGACAATCATCTTGAGCAAAGGTTTACACTATCGGGTGGCTAGCCCTGCCACAGTAGTTTTTCCACACCACACACTCACATCTGTGGCAAATTTAGTGTCCACTCCACCTACAACAAACCTTTGGAATACCAGAGCACCCACAGCACCCTGAGAAACCCACATAAACACATGGAGGACATGCAGACTCCACACAGAAGGCACACTGGCTGAGAATCATACCAGAGAACCTTTTGTTGTGAGGTGACAACACTATTTACTGTGCCACTATGTCACCTAAATAAAGCATACTGTAGAATTCAGTAGCAGTATAATCTTAGACAGACCTACAGAACCAGCAGAGGATGAAGTCTATATAATAGTACATAGGTAGTCATAAAAAGTACTTAAATATTTATCAGTTTAAATACATTGCTGTACAGTACACGTGCACAATCCTGTGTATATACACGCGCACACTCACACACATATACACACACGCAAACACACACACACACACACACACACACACACACACACACACACACACACACACACACACACACACACACACACACATACAGACACTTGACATTTTGTTATGCTACACAAAGATACTTGACATTATATAAGGTTATTTCAATTGAGGAAAAAACAAATAGTAATTGACAGTTCACAAAAATGAAAATTAATTTTATAGTCATTATAAAGGGCATGTCAACCTAAAACAGCATAATTTTCTTACAGCGATTCCTGGAGGTCCAGCTGGTCCAGTAAATCCAATATCACCCTGAAAATAAAGAAAGAAAGCTATATTAAAGGCGTACATTCTGATTTACTTTGTTAATCCATTGAAAGCAGTGTGCAAGAGGATCTTAACTTTTCTAAACAGGCTAGCTCTGTTTTACACTCTTTTTTTTCAGACTTCTGGTTCATAACAAAGTGATATACAGTAAAAATGCCAAAGTATATTAATGCCATAAGATACTGAGTGAGAAAAGGAGATTAAAATCAGTTACAAAAAATTAAGCTGGCATTAAGTAGTCAAAATAGTTTAGCTCAATTAAAGGGAATAACAGATGTGACAAAATTGTTATTGACGGGAGTGTGTAAGGATTAAAACTGAGTACATGGACAGAAATCTTTACAATCACAGAACTTCCGTTTTGGTCTTCCTTGAATTAAAAATAATCTGAAGTTTTAAATTTCAGATGTAGTCTTTGCTGATCACTGCAATGATGTCCTTCTGAATAAAGCTGCTGTAGGACTCAACGGATTCTGCTGGAATCATCCCCTAATGGAGCCAATTTTTAAAGATGCTTGCTAAGCTTCTGACATTTCTCACTTAAATAGTTGCATTGATAAGGCAGTCCTTATCTGTAGTGAAACCAAATCTCATATAAATAAATATATAAATAAATAAATTTAAATTATAAATTAGGATAAAAAATGTGCCACTGACTTTGATTTAAAGAATTTTTTTGGTGAAGTAAGTCAACAATTTCTGAGTGGGTACATTTAGACTGATGTTATTATGGCTTCATTAGCAGCTGAGAAAACAAACAAACACTTGCATAAAGATCGGAGTACATCTAATTTATACAAGCTGGCATTCATTACCTCCAATTGCACTAGAACATACATTATTAAAACATCATAATTTATTTATTTATTTATTGGCATTTGTTTACCAGGAAAGTCCACTGAACCACGAAGAGCCCATTTTCAGTGGAGAATAACTCCATAAGGAAGTTAGTATGAATGTCCATATTTTTCAGAACAGTTAGTAGAAACAAATAACACTGTACAAAACACAATAACAAATGCATTATAACACAAGTAATATAGAGAATGCAATTCAATGTATAAACACATTTCAAGAAACATATAATAGATTAAGCAATTCTATTACAAAAACAAACAGCAGAATAAGCCAGTGCAATATTACAAAGTTGAGGGGTATCCATTAGGTAGGTGTTCCTGTAGTAGTAAGGACAGATTGGAGGGAAGGGAGATGTGAATAAAGGTTATATTACTTGAAATATGAGGAGTCAGGTTTTGGAGGGATGCTGATTAGAGCATCTGCAGTGCCATAGGGTGAAAAGATGTTGCCACAGACATTTTTTGAAGGAGAGGACATTACTAGTGGTCCTAATAGCTAATGGGAGAGCATCCATAGTTTAGCAACGGAGAATGAGTAGAGCATTTGGCCAGCTGGGAGTTTTAGTTTATGTATTTCAAGACGCTGGTTGTTTTCTGTTCTAAGTGGTCTATTTAGGTGATAGTGAGTTAAAATGGATGAAAGGGCTGGGCAGTTAGATGGACTGTAAATGATTTTTTTGTGCTATAGTTAATTGCAGGTAAGTTAGGTGACGTGGGAGTTCAAACCAGTTAAGTGAGTGTAAGGAGGAGCAGGGATGTGAGGAGTATTTTGCATTGTTTGTGAACTTAGCAACCTTGCTGTAGCAAGACTCAAGCTTATTTTTTAGGGAAGACTGGATATTGGTTAGGAGAGAAGGTAGGAGAAAGGTTAAGGCAAGGGTTTGTTTTGTCAAACGGTTAAGAAAATGTTGATGACTGTAGAGGATACCTAATTTCTGGTGTGCTTTTTTAACACTATTATGCCCATGGAGGTCGAATGTGAGTTTTTTATCCAAGATAATCCCTAGTAATTTTGTATGAGACACAATCTCTATGGTAGTCTTGTTTTAAGAATATATGATAAAATCTGTCTTATTAACAGGAGTGGATTTCTTGGGATAAATGCTACCATTTTGGTTTTGTTGGGGTTTAGGGCAAGATGATTGTTGGACATCCAGGTTTCAGTGGAAGTAAAGGCATTCTGGGTCATTTGCAAGAGTTCAGTCTCAGATTTGACAGAGCAGATAATGGCTGAGTCATCTGCATATTGTACTACTGATCCGTTACTAAGGGTGGAATGAAAGCCGTTAATGAAAATACTGAAAGGAAGCGGTCCTAAAATGGAGCCTTGGGGAATGCCTGTGGATGAGTTGAGAAAAGAGGAGAAGGAGTTTGGCCATTTAGTGGATTGCTGTCTATTTTATAGGTAGTTAGTGAATCAATTTAGAGTGGGAGGGGAAATGCCTAAATTAAAGAGTTTAGTGGGGAGTAGAGGATGTACCCGCGGTGGTGGTGCTGCGGTAGAGTTGTCGCCTCACAGTAAGATGCTGTCCAGTTCAATTCGCAGCTAGAGCATCTTCTGCATGGAGGCATGCGTGAATGGACGTACCTTCATTGAAGGTTGTGCATCAGGGCTGGTAACTCGGCACGTAAAGATCAACTACCAATCATTAGCGGACCGGAGTTCCGCTGTCACGACCCCTAACTGGGAAAAGCTGAAAGACACAACAACAACAACAAAGTGAGGAGCAGAGGATGGGAGACAGTACTGAAGGCTTTACAGAGGTCAAGAAAGAGTGAGTATACAATTTTACCAGCATCTCAAGCCTGATTGACTGTATCCATGAAGGATATAAGAGCAGTAGTTGTGCTGTGGCTTGGTCTGAAACAATGCTGGGTCAGAGAGGGGAGCTGATTTTGAAGTGAGTAATTTAATAGCTGCTTATGGCTACATTTTTTGAGGATTTTAGAGAGGGGGGAGAGTATAGCAATAGGATGAAAACTGGAGATGTCAGTGTTGCTACTACCTTTGTGAAGGGGAAGAAAGCACTGCAATACAGAAACCTAGACGGTGGTTTAGGTACTGGTCCATTTTTGACATGAACTGCTTATTATTCTCCATTCTTGTAGGTGATCATGGGCTCTGGTCATTAGGATTGGTGGCTGGGCAGGTGTGGGACTTGGGATTTACTATAATTGGCCATATGTAACTGCATCCTCTCCTGAGCATAAGCTGTCTCTCTAGGGTAGACTAGAGGACATGGCATGCTCCCTAGCTGGGTAGATATTCATACACTGCAGTAATTTTTGGGTTTTCTATGTGCCTCAGATCTGTATTATTGAGAACTACAAAAGAAATCTGATGGTAATACTGACTTCCCAGTTTCTGACCTGGGTACCAGACATTTTGTTCCTCTGCTTTCTTTCCCTTTACCCGGATCATGACTGATTTTTTTTATTTTTCTTTTGTTTTGTTTCACATTTGTCACACGGTTCTGCCCTGGATAAGATGGAATTATTGTTTCAGAATGAATTGTACATTTTGATGTAATGATAACCTAGCCTGCAGGACTAGTTGGCAGCATAGGTCTGTACATTTTTTTAATCTTGGCTAATTGATGTTGGACTCTTTCCTAGATATGATGAAGCTCCTTACAAGAATGAAAGCTTGGAAATTTACTCTAGATTTGACGGTTAGACTCTGCTTTCAGTGAGGGACCACTATTTAAGTTTCTTGACTGGTCTTCTATACCCAAGAGTAACTCCTGTGATATTTTGGCCAGCCACCATCCAGATTCTGCTTTAGGATACAAATCTGACATGGATAAGAATAAATGACTCTGGGGCATGTAAAAACATGCTGGCCGCACAAAACACTGCAATTGCATACATATACCTTGTTGGTAATATTAGGAGTCACTTTAGACTTTGGGACTCACCACAGATAGTTGGTTGGCCAGCCCCAACCTGGAGGACCAAAATTACTTTCACTAGTAAAAACTGATCTCTAGATATGGTTGCTTTAAAGTAGAAATCATTAAAAATGGTTCTAAACACATTTTGGAAAAGGACAACAGTTTCACCTTAACATACTCAGGTCTATAATAATGGACTCAGATATGGATTAGTGATAATCTGTTCATCCAGTTACATGAGATATCCTGTAATTTTTTTTTTTTTTTTTAAATTTCTCAAGTGTGGATTGCCATACATTTATCTCTGGTCTAAAGGGACTCACAAGCATCATAAAAGTAGACTGATCACTTTTCTTAAGGGCTGAATCTATAGGTAAAAAATTATGTTACACTGATAGCATGTACATGAATACAAGTCCACATTTACATTACCTTTTATAAAGGGAACTATCACATATACAGATGTACACACCAAGATGTGTATACATACCCGGATTTTGAACCATAGCCGACTCTTTGTTTCTCATACATGATTCTGTAATTAAGCAAATCATTTCTGTAAGGAAATCAGGCTATCTTTATTCTCTGAGTAAATATCAATTAGTTCTGTGGTGTAAAAGTAGCATCCTGTCCCAATTTATGACTCGTAAATACAATATAATTCATTCTAGTCATGTGATCCATGACAGCCCCAGTTACTAGGAACCCTATTCTAAGAAGTGATACATTGTTTCTATTAACTGAAATGCCTAGGTGCATGCACATAAAGCAGCTACAAAATTCCACCTCCTTATTTTGATAGCAACATGATGTGCGTGGCACAGATCAGCTGTGTCTCTGCAGCAGATTACTAGTTTATTTAAAAACATGTTGACTGAAATGTTTTAGATACATCTTCATGTAGGACTCATCTGTCAGAGAGTCATGAAACTGTATTATTTGATGGCCTTTTTTTGCCCTGGCATTGAACAGAAGGCCGGGGATTGATTCTTTTGATGCTGATGGCTGAAAAAGTCCAGTGGTTTACTATAAGTTGCAAATGCAGTAAAGGTATAAAGCATTGTGCTGATTGTCATTCTGGATAACTTACATACTTCTATGTTGCAGCATTTTTTTTCTATCACACATGCTCAACAATTAGACTATAGTTTTACAGCTTCACCCCTACTGGCATTCTTTTTTTTTACCCCAAGTGCCTTACATTTCCCTTTGGGTTACTGCACTTCTTTTGATCTCTCTCCTGGTAATGAAAACATGCACATAATTTACAGTTCAGTGCCAAGGTTAAAGTATTAATCCTTTCTTGCTATAGTTTTTGAACAATGTTCACACCAGGTGTTTGGGGCTTACTTTGCCAGGGTAAAGGCAAAGAGATCCGAAAATAAATATACATTTCCACTTTTCCCAAAAGTTTTTTTTCCCCTTCTTTTTATTTCAAGACCTGGCTTGTGAGGCATGCATTACACTTAAAACTTCCTTATTTTGCCATTAACAATTCAGATTACATGATGGCTGTTTTGTTCATTTATACCTTTTCTGTGGAGTAACTGAATTCACCTGCATATTCTGTAATGTACAGAACATCCAGGTCTTATTTGTTGTGAAGCAAACAGTTTACCTGGATTCACCTATTGCTGAATAAGTACCTGTCCCTGTGCAAACTCCGGTGCCTATTAGTGCCTGCTGTAAGGTAGGTAATACATGCTGAAATAATTCTAAACCAAAGAAGAAACATAACCCACACTACCTTGTTTCACAAAGGACATGGCCATGACACTGATAAATACCACAACGCTTACCCAGGATGACAAAACTAAATAAGTGCCTTTAATATATATGTTTTATATAGATAGATATATATATATATATATATATATATATATATATATATATATATATATATATATATATATATAGGATGTACTTCACCAAACTTTATCTAGCGTGGTCTTATTATTTCATTGCATTCAATATAACTCTCTTCTCATTATACTTAAACTCTTACGTCAACAACTTATTTCATTTTAATACACCGGCCATGTTTCCTCTCAATTATGTAAATATTTGACTCTATTTGCACAGTTTATCTGTACTTTTCTAAATATTTGACTCCATCTATTAGTGTTTCAAATGTAATTTTTTATTTACTGTTACAAATGTAAATTCACTGTGTATTGCAATGTGAAATGTGATATATACCTGGAGCTTTCCTCCCTCACCCTCTGCTGAAAATATGTACATACCCAGCTAGATTATCCCAGTAAACAAATGTAAAATAAATAAATAAATGGCAAACTCTTCAGCACATACTATTTTACAGAGGTAGTATTCTTTAGGTTCTGGTTTATATTTTTTGCTAACAACTTACAATGTCTCAGCAACTATTAAAGTTACATACATGTATACTGTTAGCAGCATTTTAGTCATCCATTTGAGAGCTTTCATACGAGGCTAAGCAGTTCTAGTTGTGACTCTTGGTTGTTGAGAGATTTAGAGAAATGTGAAATTTATGATCCTGTAAATAAAGCTGATATGAACAATAATTAATATCTCTTACCCGTACTAAACAAAGGTCAAATATTAATGCAGTTGTATTGTCCATCCTTTAACCTTTAATATGAAACCTTTAAGATGAAATCTTTCAATAACTTTTATGTAGCATGGTTTTGGAATTATCATGTACATATGAACAGACAATAAAAGATACCTCCAGGTGTCAGTAGGATGTAAATAGACAAATGCCTGGTGGAGTTTGCTAGACAGTGGCTAGGTTGAGCACAGGGATATGTAGCCTTGATTACATTCCACACTCATACCAGTAACATACTTAACATAATGTTTCAGGGACAAGAGTTGTACTGTACCTGTTTTATTAACTTTGGTTATTATTTTTCACTAAATAGGTTCATAGGCGGTTACTGGGCTATTGATTCAAAGGTCTTTATAAGCCTAGCTGTATGTACCAATATTATACTAAAGAAACACAATATAAAGGATCTTGCCTAAACTGAATATCTTAGTTAGCAATGACTGCCCATATCTAGGAGGATCATAGGTGAAATCCCCAGCAGGAATTTATGGTTTCCTATCCAGTCATCCAGGCTACACTTAAACAGGGTCATAGAAGGGCTTTGTTTGAGGTGAATTGGTAGCCTATTCCAAAGGAGTGGCAACCTCTGAAAGACATATCTGTCTCTCCAGCAGGTCCTATTAATGTTGCAGGCCAGGTTAAGGTCCCTGGAGTGGGTGAACCTTGTTCTATTTGACTTGCATATGTGCAGCATTTCCATTAAGTTTGGATCCAGAATTGCTCTGTAGGCCAGGCACAAGTCTCCTCTAAGTAGTCTGTAAGCTGCTGAGTACAGTGACAGTGACTTCCACCTGGCAATATATGACGTGTACTGGAGATCTTGAATTTTCTTGTTTAGAAATCTCTGAGCTCTCTCAAGTTGCTGCATGTGCCTGGTAAGGTACATACCAAAGGGAGCATTGCACTCAATTATTGGCCTGATGAGGGTCGAGTACAGGGGTGTTATGACCTCTTTCACTGCTGAGGCAATGCCTTTGCTAATAAGGTGTGCGATGTAGAATGCCTTCCTTACCAGAGTAGACACATGTGGTCAAATTTTAGGCTACAGTCAACTTGTGTTCCCAAGTCTCTCAGTACTGAGTTGTTACTTAGTGTATTATTATTTATATGATAGTCTGCAGTGTTTTTGTTTTTACCGAAGGGGATGATAATGCATTTTTAGCACTGAGTTTGAGTCCATGGCTTTGGCATCAAACAAAAGTTTGTGTAAGTCCATCTTGAAGTATAGTGACATCATTTGAAGATTCAATGATTGCACCTAATTTGCAGTCATCAGCAAACTTAGTCAGGCACAGCCCCTCTGTTTTGGTCTGAACTTCTGAGAAGTATATTCCAAACAATAGGGGGGGGGCAGCACTGACCCCTGTGGAACCCCACTGGTGACAGGTCTGCTGGTTAATGTAAAGTCCCCAACTCTGACTGAGTGTAATCTGTCAGTGAGCCAGTTAGCAACCTACCTGACAACATAAGGGTTGATATTCAACTGGGAGAGTTTACTAATGATGTCCCAATGTGGAACTGTGTCAAAGGCCTTGGCTAAGTCAATGTAGGCTGTATGCACAGATTTGCCTTTGTCTATGGCTCTGGTAACACTTTAGAAAAAGTCTGCCGGGTTTAACATTCATGACCTGCCTTTGACAAAACTAAACTGTGGCTGATCAAGGGTTTGGAGATCACCTATATCCTTATTTATAAGGTCCATGATGATTTGTTCAATGGCCTTGCAGATAAGGCTGGTTAAGCTTACGGGTCTGTAGCTCCCAGGGTTTATTGCTGTACCCTCTTTAAGAAGGAGGATGACAATTTGGTTGCAGTTTTCCGTTTAGCAAGGACAAAACCAGTACTTAGGCTGTGTTTGAAGAGATTACATAATGAAGTTGCTAACTCATATTTTAGACCATTTAAAATGCAGCCTGGGATGCCATCTGGTCCCATAGAGGCTGTGCTTTTGGCTTTGGAGAGAGCATTAATGACTTGTACTTTGGAGATGCAAGGTAGGGGTGATGTAGAGGGGAATGCTCTGTGTAATGTTTGGAGGGAACTGGGGGTTACTTTTTTCAAACCAGTTGGCTAATAGGTTAGCTATTTTTACAGGATCAATGTGCATGATGCTATCCACAGCTAGTTCAGCACACGTTTGGGTCCTAACGTTTACGTTATAGATATAGCTGAAGAATGCCTTATGTTTATCCTCAGCTATGTTTGCTAATTTTTTTTTAAGTTGTCCTTAGAGGATTTTACAAGTTGTCATATTTGTTTGTTCAATCAGAGGAGGGTGTCCTTGCAGTTCTGGGACCTCTGTTTTTTATTCTTAGACAGAAACTTCTTCCTCTTGTTGTATAACTTATTAAATGCTAGATGTCCACCAGGGAGGCTTGTTTTTTCTTGAGGATCTTGTTTTGATTCTATCAGGTACAGCTGTGTCAATACATTTATATATAGCTTAGTATAGTTGTCAATGCCATCTGTGGGAACAGGAGCTTGGAAATTATTTATGCCATCTCTTAGGAGGGTATAATTAGCTTTACTGAAATGTTTTGCCCGATTTCATCTAAGAGGGGCTCAGGTGTTATAGCTACTTCGAATGTGATTGATCTGTGATCAGATTTAACCAGTGAGGGTCCTATACTTGTGGTGGTGCAACAGTCACCCATGTTCGTGAGACCAGTTCGAGAATATTTGAGCCCTTTGTGGGGTTACATACTATTTGTTCAGAGGAATTAGTGTTAATACATTCCAGGAACCTTTGTGTAAGCATGTTGGTACTCATATAAGTTTCTCAGTCAATGCAGGGATAGCTGAAATCGCCCATGACTAGAGTGTTTGGTTGTAATTTGATTGACTCAAGTAGGTCCAAATAAGCAGTGTGGGTATCATGGTTCATTAAAGGGGGTCAATAGCTAACGATGACTTGAAGGGGGGTCTTACCCACATTTAGTTGATCTTGGAGTAACTCCATGGGGTATTCCTGTCTAATCAGTCTAAGAGTGTATTGATCGTTGATACAGATAAGATACTCCTCGTTTGGTTCTCACACATTCATTTTACGGTCTGAAACTGTGGAAGGCATTTTATCCTTGCAAGGCCGGGGTACTCTCTGTGGCCCTAAAACAAGTTTCTGTGACTGCATAGACATCACCATCCTCCAGGGAGAGAAGTGCTTCCAAAGAGTGCAATTTCTGATTTAAACTCCTTGTGTTTTGCAGCATAACCTTTAATTTATTTGTGAGTAATATTTCCACTTTGGAAATTTTGTTCTTGAGACCTTGCCTAAAAAAGGCACTATGGAGGAGGCAAGTGCCTTAAACAGTAACTGAAAACCTAGAGGTGACAGGTGAAGACCATCTGTGGCAAAGAAGAGTGGTCTATCAACCATGTTATTCCAGGCTGACAAGAACTAGATCTCCTTAGAATGACACCAGAAACTAAGCCAATCATTTTTTGTTTATATTATGGTATCATCCTAGGTGAGGGTAGAATGCTGCTCAAGGCTAGGGACATACCTGTCTGGGACACATATTCAAAGACATCAGTCATGTCGCTCTGCATATAATCCAGTGAGGTACATCTCAAGTCTTTCACACAAACATGAACTATGATGGAATAAAAAAGCTCAAAAATGAGATCTGTGCCAACAAACTTCAATCAGATGAGTCCTAGCAAAAATATAGTTTAAAAGTGCAAAATACAGTACAAAATTGTACTTATAGTTAGCAGAATGTAACAGATTACTTGGATTGCACAGATGAACACAGTAGAGCAGTGTCTGGTCACCTAACTCTGTGGAGCTGCAGTAAAACAGTGAGCAAACTGAATTAAACAATTTAACCAATAAAAAAGCTCAAAACTAAGCCCTGTGTCAGTAACCTTCAATCAGATGAGTCTTAACTGCTCCCCCCTGCCACAAGGGTGCAGAGGGGCCCTCTCCAACAAAAGATAGTCTGGTTTAGTGCTCAATTTAACAAACAGAACCAGATTCATCAGGTCTGAATCTAGTCTATACCACAGCAGACAAAAAGTATTACAAATCAACATGAACGGTTTTTAAAATCATCAATAGCAAAAATACAGTTTAAAAGTGTAAAATACAGTACAAAATTGTACTTCTGGTTAGTAGAATGCAACAGATTCCTTGGATAGCACAGATGAATACAGCAGAGCAGTGTCTGATCACCTCTTTAGATACATTCAGAATAATGTAACTAGAGAGGTATCAGTGTAAGAAATGTGCCATTCATAAGTGATTTTCTTGTATTTTTAACAGAATAGATGGAGATAAGGTATGCCATCACTATGCACTGCACAGTGCTGTAACTACATTATGGACTGAAGTAAACAGCGACAAGAGAACTCCACTAAGGGAAATGTTCCTCTGCTATAAGGACACTGATAACCACTGGACTAGTAGACTTAATACTTCCTGCTGAAGAGGCAGTGAGGATCATTACTCTGATAAGAAATGTTTACATTTCACAGAAAAGCAGGCAGTGCATTCAAATGGCATTGTAGTGAGAAGGTTAAAATGGGGACAGAATCAAACCACACAAGGCTGGACTATGGAAGTTCTAGGAAGGTTTTACTGCATGATGGAGAGCAGGGTTAGGTTCACCGACGTAAAGAGAAGTTACTGCTGTACTACAGGATAGACTAAGTGTGTGTACCTACACACACACACACACACATACACACACACACACACACACACACACACATGTACACACACATACACATGTACACACATACACACACACGCACACACGCACACATGCACACACACACACACACACACACACACACACACACACACACACACACACACACACACTTTCCTTGAAAATAAAATGTCCATTCAAAAGCCAGACCTTAGCAGAAAACTCATTTGCTCTAGCAAACTTAATTCCATATTCTTATCTTAGCAATGTCATCTCCTTCTGGGGTGAAAGGAGTATATAATTTGTTTAACAGTCATCCATTCAAAAGATTATCTATAAGTAATGTATATAACAAATATATTTAATTATTTTGCATTTATAAATAAGTTGGTTAATTAAAAATGAGTTCACTTATCCTTGTAGTCTACCTGTGTATAAATGCATATGCCAGCAGTGTTTAATTTTGGCAGAAACACAAATGTCTATAGTGATCTGCTGTAGTACGTTCCACTTTCATTCTACCAACTACAGCCTAATACATGCCCATTCCACCAAGTACAGCCTAATACATACCCATTCTACCAACTAATGCCTGACACATGCCCATTCCACCGAGTAGAGCCTAACACATGCCCATTCCACCAAGTACACCCTAACACATAACCATTCCACCAAGTACAGCTTAACATAAGACCATTCCACCAAGTACAGCCTAACACATGCCCATTCCACCAAGTACAGACTAACACATGCCCATGCCACCAAATACAAACTAATAAATTCCCATTCCACAATATAGAGTCTAACACAAGCCCATTCCACCAATACAGACTAATACATGTCCATTCTACCAAATACAGCCCAACACATGCCCATTCCACCAAATACAGCCTAATACATGCCCATTCCACCAAGTACAGCCTAATACATGCCCATTCTACCAACTAATGCCTGACACATGCCCATTCCACCGAGTAGAGCCTAACACATGCCCATTCCACCAAGTACACCCTAACACATGACCATTCCACCAAGTACAGCTTAACATAAGACCATTCCACCAAGTACAGACTAACACATGCCCATTCCACCAAATACAGCCTAACACATGCCCATGCCACCAAATACAAACTAATAAATTCCCATTCCACAATATAGAGCCTAACACAAGCCCATTCCCCCAATACAGAGTAATACATGTCCATTCCACCAAATACAGCCCAACACATGCCCATTCCACCAAATACAGCCTAACACTTGCCCATTCCACCAAATGCAGCCTAGCACATGATCATTCCACCAAATGCAGACTAATACGTGTCCATTCCACAAAATAGAGCCTAACACATGCTCATTCCACCAAATGCAGACTAATACATGCCCATTCCACCAAATACAGCCTAACACATGCCAGTTCTACCAAATACAGACTAATACATGTCCATTTCACCAAATACAGCCTAACATATGCCCATTTCACCAAATACAGACTAATACATGCCCATTCCACCAAATATAGGCTAATACATGCCCATTCTCATGTTAGTATCAACCCCATAATCCCACAGGATGTATTATACGTCCTTCCTAACAAAAAATGCCTGTACATTATAACTGAGCTACCATATACATAATGCAACACAAATATTATGTCAGTAGCTGAAGATGTTATTAAAATGCATTTAAGTTTAATGACTTATGATTGTTTAATTTCACCATTTTAAAATACAAGATCACAAAATGTTGACCTTTCAAACATTTTCTTAATTATTGGATCAGAATAGCTTGTTTAAGCTTTTGACTTATTCCAGATAATTTATAGCATATAACAACCAAGTAAAGGATGCTGCAAGTTTATAAAAACAGAGGAAACCATCTGCACTTCCATACCCAAAATAACCTGCTATAAATTTATAGTCTTTAGATTATAAATGAACATACCTTATCTCCTTTGTCTCCCGTAAGGCCTTTTTTGCCCTAAAACATTTAAGAAACATAGTTTATTATATACATTTTAACTGATGTTATAAAGTGCATCATTATAATAAGGTCTATATTTTTCTACATATGAATAACTTTGACAAAAATGTGTTCCTAATTTATTTATTTAATATTATAGCAAAAATATAGTGAAAAGTTGTATTATAAGCACTGCTTAAGTGCAGTAGTAAAAAAATCATAATCCGCAGCCAACATCACCATTATCCTGAACCATTCATCTAAATTAATCAGATATAATATTCATTACTCCAGATAGAGGACTGCTAAGCAAAATGCATTCTTCTCTTACTATATTCCTTTCCAAATAAATAAGCTGATGGCCCAAAGTATCAGTATATAGAATTCTGTTATTATCAGTAGATAAATCTGTTGCAGTTGGGTTATGAGGCTACAATAGCAACCTATTGTCATGTGATCAAATAACCTAATCTCCTCTCTTTGCTTAGCCTTAAAGCTTCTCTCCCTAACTCTTAATGTTTATTATAAATCATTGCTGCAGTAGCGTATAACTGTACAGATTATATCTTGCCTAGGATATAACAACTGGGCAGCATCCAAAGCCCGGTCTACTGGTGTGAAAATCTTCATTACTTTCTTGCGGCCTTTGTGAGTGCTCCTCCTGGGCTTCAAAGGCTCAATTGTCTGCACTTCTTTCCATTACTGGACTGGTAAGTCCCTATTTGAAATTACCTTTCACACTTTTGTTTTATTTAAAATATATTTTTATCAAGAAAGGTGGCATGCCTCTTTAAGAATACTGGCAATTGTCCTCTATGAAGAAATATTATGGCTTATTATAAATGGAATGAGGGAGGATAGAGGAATGGTGAGGATGCAAGGAGTAGAGGTGGCGAAGGTGGATGAGTTTAAATACTTGGGATCAATAGTTCAGAGTAATGGTGAGTGTGGAAGAGAGATGAAGAAGAGAGTACAGGCAGGATGGAGTGGGTGGAGAAGAGCGTCAGGAGTGCTTTGTGACAGACGAGTACCAGTAGGAGTGAAAGGGAAGGTCTACAAGAGGGTAGTGAGACCAGCTATGTTATATGGGTTGGAGACAGTGGCATTGACAAAAAGGCAGGTGTCAGAGCTGGATGTGGCAGAGTTAAAGATGTTAAGATTTGCACTGGGTGTGACGAGGGTGGACAGGATTAGGAACAAGTATATTAGAAGGTCGGCCAAGGTTGGAAGGTTTGGAGACAAAGCCCGAGAGGCAAGATAATGTTGGTTTGGACATGTGCTGAGGAGGGATGCTGAGTATATTGGGAAAAAGATGTTTAGGATGAAACTACCAGGTAACAGGAAAAGTGGAAGGCCTAAGATAAGGTTTATGTATGTGGTGAGAGAGGACATGCAGGTGGTTGGTGTGACAGAGCAAGATGCAGAGGACACGAAGAAATGGAAACAGATGATCCACTGTGATGACCCCTAACGGGAACAGCCGAAAAAAGATGATGATAAATGGAATTGCTACTACCCATTTCTATCTTGCCAGCCTTGGAGAATGATTTTGATATTGTTTGTAATATACCTATTAGTGAATCTTCAGCCCCTAAAAAGGCAGACAGACCTTATAAAGTTCCTCAGGCTTACAAGTATTTGAGTTCTCCACCCAGGTCTGACAGTGTAGCTATTTCAGTGTCTAGGTGAGCTGTAAGAAAAACTTGGCAAATACTAATCCTTTACCTTCTGATAAGGACAGAAAGTTTTTTTAACAGGTCTGGGAAAATAATTTATTCTTCTACTACATTAGCTGTCAGAATTCTGAATTACCAGTCGCATATGTTGAAATATCGGTTTTGTTCATTTGTCACTTTGAGAAGTATTTCGGTCAGTTTGTCATCTTCAGAAAGTTGGTCATCTTTGCATTCTGTTATTCCTTCTGTCCTCAAGTAAAGTACAGTTATGGTGGTAGCACTCACCATAACAGTAGATGTTCAGATTCCTTTCTGCTGCAGTAGTCTTTTGGCTGCATGGGTTGTACCCTGCCTGGGATACAATAATCAACTAGCTTCTCAAAGGTTTATTAACTCCCACATCTTCACTCTGACTACTGATCAGACAGCCCAGAGGAGGGAAAGCAACAGCTAGAGTAAAGAAATATTCAGGGCCTTCTTGTCTATATGAAGAGAAGAGTGTACTCATCCTGAACCTCTAAAAGATCTTTCTCCACGCATCAAAAATACCTTTGAAGTGCATTTGGACCAAACTCTTACACTATGTCACACAAAATATATTCCTCTCCCCTTCAGAAAATGATTTTCATATCCACCACAATAACTCCCCTGCCCTCCTTAACTTCACTAAGACTTAACACAAAGAGAAATGATGGTAAACTTGTAACTGCTCTCTTTCTTGATCTGTCTATAGCTTTCAGCACTGTTTCATAGGTTCATAGGTTCATAGGTGTGTACTAGGCTAATGGCCCTGGAGCCTTTACAAGCCTGGCCCATAGGATTTCCCTGGCACCATGCCACCTGACCTTAGTTCAAAATGCCTCTGTCCAGAAGAGCCACTGGAGTGGTCCCCAGGGTGAATTTTCTATTTCCCATCCACTCATCAAGATTTCTTTTGAAGAGGACCAGTGAGGCACTCCGCTTGACATGTATGGGAAGTCTATTCCATAGCATGGGCAATCTCTGGGTTATGGAGCTATCCCTCCAGCTTGTTCTGTTGATTGGGGTAATGAGGTTTAGGTCTCTGGAGCATGTAGGAGCATGTAGTGTGGCGGGATTGGGATTTCTAACAGAGCTGGGTCAGACATGGCTATATGAGACAGAGAATAGTTGGAGTTTTTTGAGTCTGTCCATATAGGATAAGTGTTTAAGGCCTAGGATCCTCTTTGTGAGGTACTTTTGTGGCCTCTTCAGTTGTTGTAAATGTCTAGTGAGGTTCATGCCAAATGTGGCATTGTACTCGATGACTGACCTAATGAGGGAAGAGTAGAGAGAGACAATGACCTCTTTCTTCCTGGATGCAAAACCCTTAGTAATGAGATGTGTGACATAGAAGGCCTTTCTGACCATGGTGGCAATGTGATGGTCAAAAGAGAGGTTGCTGTCAACCTGTGTTCCCAGATCTCTTATGACACCTTCTGTGTTCAGTGGACTACCATCCATGTCGTAATTCATGGGAACCGGGTCTTTCCCAAAGGGGATTATGACACATTTTTTGGCATTGAGCTTAAGACCATGGTTCTGACAGCAGTCATTGGTCTCAGTGAGGCCTCTCTGTAGGAAGTCAACATCACTTGGGGAGTTAATTATAGCTCCCAACTTGCAATTGTCTGTGAACTTTGTCAGTCAGAGTCCCTTCATGTTGGCCTGGACTTCAGAGAAGTAGATACCAAACAGGAGAGGACCCAGGATCGAACTCTGTGGGACTCCACTCATTACTGGTCAGAAATCTGACTTGGAGTCAGCTACTTTCACACTGTGGGTTCTATCTGTGAGCTAGTTTGCAACTCACCTAGTGATATAGGGGTTGATGTCTAGCTTAGTGAGTCTTTCTAGGATTCCTGAGTGGGGAATGAATGATATCAAAGGCCTTGGCCAGATCGAGGTAGGCTGTATGAACCACCTTAAATAACTGCAACAATGATACCCAAAAAACTGCAACAACCTGATCCAAACCAAACTCTGGAATGAACAAATGAAAACGCACAAATAATAAAATTAGAATATTTATTCTTTCTGTAATAACAGATTCTAGCACCTCAGTGTTACCATCTTCATGGAATATCAATTGATTTCTAAATCACACTTATATATCCATAAAAATCTTTTAACACCAGTCAATTAAACAATTAAATAATTAAATACATTTAATATTTAAGGTAAACACTTCCAGTTTAACTCATTATTTAGTCCCTTAAGGACCATTGTATTATACTTTAAAATATAAATACATTTTTTGTATAATAATTTTTGTTTCAATAAATCCTCATTTTCCCACATATAATCAACCTGTTCTAAAACAGTACCTTTCAAAAAAATAACGTTTCCTTTATGATGGGTTTTAAAATGCAAGGAAATTGTTTTATCTTCTCTCTGATGTCTAACATCTCTCAAGTGTTCTATAAACCTTGTACGAAACATACGTTTCGTTTCGCCTATATAAAATAACTTGCAAGGGCAAAACAATACATATATGATGCCTTTACTTTCGCACATATATGTACCTCTAACATCACATTTAGTATTGTTAATATATTCAACCTTTGCCACTGTATGTGTGCAAATTCTACACCTCCCACATTTCAATGTGCCCATATTGTTTAATGGTCTAGCAGGGTTAAATGCTGGTATACTAAAATCTCCATGAATCAACATATTTTTTAAACTTTTCCCCTTAGTAAATGAGAAAAAGGGTTGATTCGGCAAGATGGTAGACAAACATTTATCTTGTAGTAAATACTTCCAACAATGTTTGATTAACCTGTTTCATCACTTTTAATATTATATGTAGAAACAAAATATACAGGGTCGATTTTATTACCGTTTTGAACACTATAAATACGTTCCCTTGTATAACCATTTTGTTCCTTACTTATTTCACTATCATCGCCTAAAACCTTTTTTTTTTTTTTTTTTTTTTTTTTTCAAAACAGGTTTATTGTTTTAACATACAAGAGAAATATCATAACAATTTTATACAAGTAATTAAAATAGATATGATTATAACATTCAACAAAACAACTAAAGTATTTACAAAGACATCCACTACAATCAGATCAATTAATTAAACTAAAATACCATGCTATTGAAATTAGGATTTTTAACAAATTTTGTAAATTATCCCATACAATATAATAAGATGTTTTTCTAGTTGTTCTTGACCTAATTGTGTTTATTTCCATATGGCACACTATATTCATAACATTTTTAAATTCATTGAACGAAGGAGGTGTATCTGAAATCCAATTTCTGGTTATTATTTTCCTAGCCACTGCTAGAATAGACCATAACAAGGGAAGCTTAACCTTTTTAACACTTTGAGGTACAGGTGTGTTGAATAATATAAGAGATTTAGAAATAATGAAATTATCTGTAAAAAGAGCCTGCAAAAATTCATTAATTGACTTCCAGTATTCTTTCAATTTTATACAGTCATAAAACATATGAGCCCAGTCAGCATTAATTTCTACATTACATCTCTTACATAGATTATCTTTATTATTTATTTTATTCATCATCAAAGGTGTATAAAAAGATCTATGTAAAAATTTCCATGTATAAAGTCAACCTAAAACGTTTTTCACTGCCATGTCTACATCCACTGAATCATATCTCCTTTGCAAAAACATATTAGTTGTTGCCCTTATTTCTTGTTGTAAAACATTTTTATCCGAACAAATACTGGACAACCTCAAAAATTCTCCATACAGGAGAGTTTTTATCACATGGGGCGCATGGCAGCTCGAAGCATGTAAATACTGTCCACCATCTATAAATTTCCTATGTATCCTGCTAACCACTTCTCCAGTTGTTTTACCCTCCAATATCATATCTAAATATACTACTTTACTACCTTGTTGTAGTCCATCAAAAGTTATTTCGTATGGATTTTCATGTAAATGGGATATAAAATTTTGTATTTCATTAGTACCACCTTCACAAATAAAAATTAAATCATCAATAAACCTATAAGATGTTACATACCTCTTCACAAACTGTTGTTGATATAAAAAAGTATCTTCAAAAAAATGACATAAAAATATTAGCATACATGGGAGCAAATGGTGGTCCCATGGCAGTACCTTGCTTTTGCCTGTATAATTGTTTAGTAAAACAAAAATAATTATTCTTTAGACAAAATTCCACTAATTCAGTAACAAAATGGGACAAAGGATTGTCACCTAAAACATGAACAATAGCTTTTAAACCATCTAGATGTTTAATTGAAGTATACAAACTTTTACCGTCAATTACTAACCAATAATTATTCTCATTCCATTTTACTGGAGAAATATTTTCTAAAAAATCAAAACTATCTTGAATATATGCTGAGGCCTTTTGGGCATAAGGTAATAACAGCTTATGTAAAATCAAACCCAAATTGTGCAAAAAATATTTACAAGCCGAAATGATGGGCCTACCAGGAGGGTTATACATGTCCTTATGTATTTTTGGTAAACAAAAAACACATAGCCATTTCACATTGTTTGTCAGATAATTTATCTTTTACATCTTTCTCTATAAAATACCCTAATCTGGTGCCCTTATTTATCAATTTGTCATATTCTTTTAAAGATGATTCATATTTTTTATATCACTTATTTCATACACATCCCTATTATCAAGGTGTTCCATACACATACTAAAATATTGGACTACATTGATTATAACAATCTTATTGCCCTTGTCCGCTGGCTTTATTATTAAATTAGTATTCATTTGTAACTCCTTCAAAGAACACCATTCTTTGAGTGTTAAATTATACTTAATACTTGACTTGTTTTTCATGACTTCCTTACATATATTTTTCCCTTCAAAATTAACCATTGAACTAGAATGCGCTATTTGTTCATTTTCAAATAGTGGAATAAATCTATTTTTCACTGGAACATCGGAAGTGTCAATATTACAATAAGCATTTACATTTACATGCTCGAACATTTCTTCACAACAAGAATGAAAACATTCATCCGACTCTTCTTGAACTATATCTATAACATTCCTATGTGTACCCTCAGAAAAAAATATGTATGAACCACCTTGTCTTCATCCACAGCTCTGGTGACTGACTCAAAGAAGTCAACCAGGTTGAGCAGGCATGATCTACCCTTCACAAAACCAAACTGTGTGGGATTCAGAGTTTGAAGATTCCCTATATCCTTGTTTATTAGGACCATGATGATGCGTTCCATAGCTTTGCATACCAGACTTGTCAAGCTAATGGGGCGATAGTTCCCAGGGTCTGTAGTCATTCCTCCTTTGTGGAGAGGTATGACTGTATCAGTGCCCCATTCAGTAGGGACAAAGCCTGAGGTGAGGCTGCAATTAAATAGGACACACAGGTGAGGTGCCAGTTCACTCTGTAGCTCATATAGAACACAGCCAGGGATATTGTCATGTCCCATAGAAGCTGTATTCTTGGCCTTGGATAGTGCTGTTTTAACCTGTGTAGCAGTGATACTGGGTGCCTAGCAATCTACTGGTATTGTGATTGGTCCTGTGGTGAGGAGAGAGGGGTAAAGTTGGCACTGAATCTGTCGGCCAGTATATTGGCAATATCTGTTGGCTTGGTATAGCAGGTGCCATTGTGCAACAGCTCCATGCAAATCTGTGTATTGCTGTGGAAATTCTTTACATACGTATAGAAGGCCTTGTGGCTGTCTTTACTATCTGCTGTAATTCTGTTTTCATAGCTAGCTTTAGAGGATTTGATGAGGGATCTCAACTTTTTGTTGAGGCTGATAAGAGAGTTTTTCCAGTTTTGGGACTTCACCTTATTTTGCATCAGTTTCCTCCTTTTATTGTAGAGTTTTTTTTATGGCAGGGGACCACCAAATTGGCTTCCCTTTTTTGGAGGCGAGCATTTTGGTTCTATTAGGTATGGCGAGATCCATGCATATGTGTGCGTGTTTGTACAGGGCATTAGTGTATGATTTGGCAGTCATACATCTGTTCTCCAATTGCATGGGTGCTGTGAAGTTAGCCACCTCTGTTTTTAGGAGCCCATAGTTAGCTTTGGAGAAGTTTTTCATGGTGGTTACCTTTGCGGGAAGGGGGGGTGTGGATTTCCAAGGTTCACATCCTATACTTTTGCAAAAACTCTCCATTGTAGTCCTTGACATTTCCACTCTACCCTAGTTTTCTAGTTACCTCTCTAACAGATTCCAGGCAATAAAATGGCTCACTGACATCTCATCCTTTCTCCCTGTTGCAGATAGGGTCCCACAAGGATCCATACTGGGACCTATCCTAATCAGCATGTTTGTTAATGACCTCAATCTGGCCAGTAAGAATGATACCTTAGTATAGTATGCAGACAATTCTGTTATCATCTGCTCAGCAAACAACCTTGATTCCCTACAAAAACTATCACAGGAATCCTTCAGTTTTATAGAAACCTAGATGACTACCTCCCAGCTATTCCTAAACCCTGAGAAAACAAAACTAATTCTTTCCACTCCCAAAAATCACACAGTAACAAAAGCACCCTTCACTATTACTTCTTTTAACAGTACAAAATAGAACTTGTCACACTACTTGGAGTTTACATAGACATAAAGCTAAAGCTTGACTTCCACATACAACATACAGTGAAAAAAAACACACCAAAAATAAGCTCTCTTTGTAGGGAAAAATCCTATAAGAAGGCAGGATGTCCTATCACTATCTAACAGTGCAAGATATCATATCTCTACTACCATCTTTCCTCTGCTAAACATCAGTACTGGCAAACATCCAACTAACTCAACTAACCAAACTCTAGCAATACTACAAGGTCACAAAATTTGCAGCCAGCCTTCCCATGGACTATATCTTTGTTTGGTCCTCTGTCACCTCCCAGTTGCTTGAACTACCTCACCATTTCTCATAGTACCATCTCCCCATTATCAATGATCGAATAAACCAAATGACTGCCCATCTGTAGCCAGCCTTGTACAGCCAAACAACCTACTCATAAGCTTGTACTGTTCTGACCAAGACCTCTTCCTTATATGAAAACCTAATAACTTTGCAGTGCTCCCATCATGTGTCAAAAACATGGAACACCATACCTCTAACAGTAAGACAGGACTGCTAGTTAAAGTAATTTAATCTACAGCCTAAAGTCTCAATTACTCAACTTCTGGCTATGCAAATGTTCTGCACCAGGTTAGCACATCACTATTCTTTAATCTCATCACTGCTCAACTCTCTCCATATTGTCCTTTTACCTGTGCTGTAACTCATTCCCTGCCTTTCTTTTTTTTTATCCCTGCAGACTTCACTGTTACTGACCCAACCCAGTACCGAACATCCATATTGGGTCTACCAGCTACTCCCACCCTCTTGGACATATTCCATTTTTTGGGGGGAGGGGGACCAGTCATGGATCCTGAGGGTGTCCTGAAGGCTTAGCTTATCTGTGTTTCTGTCCGGGGAGGATTTTTTTTATGACCTACCCACTTCCCTTTCCCCACCCACCACACTTATTATCTTACATCTGAGGGCAACTCCCCTATTTGGACCACACACCCCTTAGGGAGCATGTCAGCTAGCCCCCCTCCCACCTATGAGACACTAATCTGACCTGGTTCAGTTAGGTCATAGTCAGGGCTTTATCTCTCTGTGCCACCAGACTGATACCCCCCTTTTGCTATACTCTTTCACCCTCAACTACCCTTGCCTTCTATTTCTCAATTCTAGTTCTCTCACCCCTGTACCTCTTATAAAACTTATTTCTTTCTGCTGAAAATAGCCATAATAGAGCTGTCTGTACATCTTATCTAATTTGAAATGTAGTTCTTCTTTTGAAACATGTAAACACAACTGCATATTACTGCGTTTTATATGTTAGTGTCACCCTGTCTACTACTGTTGTATTTTCTCCCTGGGCCTTCTCTGAAAATGGATCCTGTGCCCAGTCGTACTTTACTGATAAGCAAAAACAATAAATAAAATAAAATAAAATAAATAAATAAACAGTAAAAAATAAGTTATATCCCAACAACTAACTATATACAGAAGTAGGGGGATGCATTTGGTTGTGACTACAGCAGCAGTAAGAAATTTGTACATCTACTGTTATGGTAAGTGCAATTAACACAACTGTAATATTTGCATCATTCTCACTGCTGTAGTAGCCTTTTAGCTACATGGGTGGATTACCAAAGTCTTTCCAACCTAGAAGGAGGAAGGATAAGGATCCTGGATGTGACAAAAAGAGGTACTGCAGGCACAGCTAGCTTGAATTTTGTAAATAATCATGTCACTTGTGAATATCAACATGATTCATAAGCTTGTGTTACAAATGCACTAGAACTGTATGTCATATAAGAATTTTGTACAGACGTGTGCTGAAGAGATATTTTGTAGACTACTCAGCTTAGAGATGTGTCCACAGTGCACCCTACTGGAAGAGAACAGAAATGTACATAAATTACTCTAACTGTGTATATGTACATATTTTAACAATGGAAACTGGAACATAGAAGGTTAACCTGCAAAACTTCAGAAAAAAATAGTTGAAATTAAATTACTTTATAACTGTGCCATAAAAGATGGTTTCAACACAGCAAGGAGACAAGATGTCTAAAACTAGGGAACCTTCTGCATTGTCTTGTAAGTGTTTTATTGTTTTATGTCTTCCCGCAGTTGCAAAGATCTGAGGGCTATGTATTTTCATAGGTAGATGCTAAATGCTGGCAGTTTCTAGCAATGGGGGTTTACCTTGGGAACTAAAGTCAGATGACAAGAAGTGATGTCATCCTGCAAACTAACCCAGCAGTAATATCTGAGATATTAATTTAAGAACTCTCTGAAAGAGACAGAACATTCTGTATTTCGTCTTTGACCTGGCAAGAAGACCCATTCACCACACTTGCCATGTTCTGAAAGTAAGTTAACTAGGGTATAGTAAAAATATAGCTTAGATGTTTTCTGCATTTATTTGAAACTCTCCTGCAATGTTATTTTAAATATTTCCTGTGACTTTGAACTCTGATATAAATGTGATTATTTACAGAGAATTTTCTTGTTCTTTTATTATTTATTATTAAATAAATTTCAAGCTATCATTGTGGGTGATATATGTGAGACATATTTAAGTTCTGAGAGTACTTGAATATTTATTTGGTGGCACTATGGTCCACTC
This sequence comes from Protopterus annectens, assembly GCF_019279795.1. Lineage (NCBI taxonomy): Eukaryota > Metazoa > Chordata > Ceratodontiformes > Protopteridae > Protopterus > Protopterus annectens. The sequence goes on along the minus strand of NC_056745.1, from coordinate 1,374,401,190 downwards.
CTAATAGCCTTGCTCTTGGTCAAACTACCATTTGTATTGATAGTAACATTACAGAGCAAGACTGGCCACCCTTTGTTAAGGGCCTTAAAGTAGCTGGCAGTAATAACTACCTTACAGTCTGGGCAGAAAGGGGGGCATACCTAGTAAATGTGTGCCAGCTTTTCCCAGGTGTGTGTGTGTGTGTGTGTGTGTGTGTGTGTGTGTGTGTGTGTGTGTGTGTGTGTGTGTGTGTGTGTGTATGTGTGCACATGTGTGTGCGTGTGTATGTAAATCAAACCTCAAAGAGTGTGTGTGTGTTGGCTACTTGGGCAGGGACATGAAGAACTGGTTTGACAGAGAGGGTGCTGCAGGCCTTGGCTTGGTCATTCAGCTGAGATTTCAACTCTCTAGCTGTGCCGGTGGACAGTCATCCTGGGGATCTGGAGAAGGAGAGAGAAATCAGCCCCAGACTGACTGTGGTCTCTGTGTGCTCTTAAGGGAAACTGCACTTGGTGCAGAGAGCTGCATCTGGAAATATTCTGTATGTACCTGTCAACCTCCCAGTGTGTATGTCCCCCACTATTGCCAGTGGTTTGGATTGAGTTTCCTTGATTACTGGGCCAGTGGTTGGGTGTCACACAGGGGTCCATGGAGAACTGTCTTAGCAAAGCCAGTCCTGGACCTCGGAAAGGAATCCAGTTTGTAATGCATTGTAAATGTATCAACAGAGGATCAAGCTGCTGCCTCTATAATGTTTTTAGAGTCCATCCCTTTCAAATTTTCCATCATAGATGCTAAGGCCCTACTTAAATGTAGTTTTATACTTCCTGGGACTAATTTACCATGATGGGTATAACAAAAGGCAATAGATAAGAAGAAAGAGCTCAAAATACTCTGTTTTGACATTGGTTGTCCTTTCTTTGTCCCACCATAAGAAATAAATGGCTGATCAGCTTTTCTAAAGGATTTAGTTTTGTGAAGATAGTACCTGAGCTGCCTATGCATGTCCACAGCATGAAGAATCCTTTCTTCATGGTTCCGAGAATCTGAAGAGAACACTGGGAGATTGATGCCTTGATTCAAAGTAAACTGTGAACCACTCTGAGGAAAAATGAGGGATCTGTTCTTAATGAGACCCTATCACAATGGGTCTGGATGCAGAGATGATAAAAGCAGCAAGTAAAGGAGAGTAGTATTGCTTGAATTTATCCTCAAGTCTTGGTGAGTATCTTCATGAGGACGACCCTGATTTTACAAAATCTCACCAAGACAACACTGATATATAAACTGTATTTTATGTGATATCTATCATGGACAGAAGTAGGTTAAAAAAAAAAGACAGCTAGGTACACAACTCCTAAGATAAACAGTCCCCAATCCCGGAATGTGTACTGGTGACAGAACTGGAAAAAATGACAGTGTACACTCCTCAAGATATGGAAACTTTCCTATGACTGCATTAGGCCAGGCTCAAGGGGAGGATGGCCCTCCTGTTGTAGAAGGAAGTAGTAGTCCACAAAAACTACAAAACTGACAGGCCAAAAAAGAGCCATAAAGAGAATAGATTGGGCTATTCAGGATAAGAAAGAAATGATGTATTTTTTTCTAGAATGCAAGAAGTCCAGAATTTCCAGATAAATATATTCAAAAAGGTTAAGGCAGAAATTAGAGGAAAGAAAAATATTTAACAAAAAACTGTCTAATGCTTTAGATACAATTTTGTGTTCATTAATACAACAGATCCATGAAAAATATTATATAGATGAAGACACTTTGGGCATTTTGGAAAAACAAGTGACTGAGGAAGTTTGAAAATATAAGAAACCAAAACCTAGAGATTTGTGAAGGGTATGAAAAAGAAGCATGGACATAGGAAATAGAGAGCTCTGATATGGTGCAATATTTATCCAAAAGAGAAAGCCAAACTAATCAATACAAAAAAAGCACCTCCAAAGATTTTGAAGACATACAGGCAAAGGCACCCAAATATGGAAAATTTCACAATACAAAAAATAAGATCACAAAGAGAGAATGTAGAACAAAAGATAAGTAAAGTAGAAGTAAAACAAATAGAACCTGAAGTTATGGAATACCTGCAAAGTGAAGGTTTTAGTGCAGAAAATTCATCTCTAGTGACATGACAGCATGATAGAACAAGTCCCCAAATTAAGAAGAAACAGGTGCAACATGAAGGATCTGATCACTTCCACATGAAGATGCTGTTTACCTTTCAGCAAGAAACCGGTATAAAAGTTCAGTTGAAGATGCACAACAAGGGAAAGAGAAGGAAACAGTAACAACTCTGATCCAGTCAATGTTGTGTAGTGATAGGCCAATTTATTCCCATATGAAAGAGAAATGGATGATGAAGGATACAGATGAAGAGAACATGCCACAGGAAGATGTTCTGTACGTTTCTTTAGAATGCCAACAGGAAATGAAGAACAAATGTGCCCTCAGTTTAGAAGAAAATGATCTAAGGGAAGAGTTGCTTGATTTAATAGAGATGAATAGACATATTAAGATCAATGAAAGAAATAGATTACAGAAAGCCAATAAGACAAAATTTTAGTATGATAAAACAAATGCACTCAGTAGTCAAGATTACTGGAACAGCAGCAGCCAAACGGCAAAAGGTGTTATCCAAGGCAAACAAATAAATAAAACACCAATAGAACCAGCAGAAGACCAAGTCTTTTAGTGTAAAAACTCTTTTAATCACTATTCATCAGAACAACTTCATCAGAAAAACAAAGAGCAACCATAAACTCACTGTTTAAATATTGAAATCATTAAGCTGAGACCAATCAAGCATGTCTAACAATTTGCAATTTAAGTGAACCACACCACTTCAAGTAAAAAAGAACTTAAGTGCATATTAAAAATATATATGTATATAAAAAACACAAATATTACTTGATATTTATCTTTCTGTTTTTTAAAAAACTTTTGATGTTGACTGTGTCATTCAAACCAGGATGCATATAAGAGGCAAGTTGCCACTGCCTGTTTTTGTTCAACTACACATTTAAAATCACCTCCCCTGATGTCTTTGTTGACTAACTCCAGCACAGAAAATGTAAACTTCTTCCAATTTATACACACTACAGAATGCTTATATAATGCATTGCTGGTACTTCTTGCCCTAAAGCATATACATGCTCCAAAATACGTTTACACAAACATCTAGTGGACATTCCAATGTAAAACGCTGGACATCCACTGCACATAGCAATGTACACAATACCTTCGGTGTTACAGTCTATTCTAGCTGGAAGTGTAATACTATAATCTAAATGCTGCAAAAAAATAAGTGGACACCCCCTTGTATGTATCGACATGCCATACAACCTTTGCACTTAAACATTCCCATTCTACCAATGTCCAATTGAATGATCTTACAAATCTGATGGTTGTCCACACTCATGTCCAAGCAAAACCTAATTTTGCTTGTACCACTAGTGTTATCAACCAACCTTTTTGAAAAACCTTTTTTCAAAATTGGGGGAAAATCCATGTCCCTTCTAGACATTATTTCACTAGCTGCACCATCCAGCATCTCACCCGGATATCCCCTTTCCGAAAATAATTTCTTTATAAATTCTATTTCTTCCAAAAAAGAAGAATCCTCTACTGTCATTTGGGAAGCCGTATAAATTGACCGCATGATATATTCCTTTTGATAAATGTAGGATGGCTGCTTTTTAAAATGTACATAACTGTTGCAGCATGTACTTTTTCTATGAATAGTACTGACCACATTGTTGGTAAACACATCCAACTTAAGCACTACATCTAAGAAGGGAACTACCAAACCTGAACCCCCAAGTGTAAATTTAAAAAATTGTGTACTAGTACTAAGTGCCTCAATGAAACTTTCCTTGTTAAAACTCTCCTTCCTAACAATGAAGAAGAGGTCGTCCACAAATCTTTTATAAAAAGACAACTTTGTCAAAACACTCAGCATGTGGGAGAATTTCCAAGTCCCACCATCCAAGTACCAGGTTGGCATAAGTAGGCCCCACCCATAGACACACCTGAAAGTTGTCTATAAAAGTTTCATTAAACAAAAAATAGTTATGTTCTAACAGTATATCTAATAAGGAAGTATATGTAATCACACTCTAATTGCTTAAAAGTGTGTATTTTACCAAACATCACCTGATGTAATCCACACCAACATCCTGTGGTATACAAGCAAACAATGAGACTGCATCTACTGTTAACATAACATAGTTCTCCAATGAATACTGAAGACTAGAAATGAATATTTTAACTGGTCCAAAAAGTCCCAAGAGTCAGCTATGTATGAAGGTAGCTGTTTAACATACGGTTTCAAAATATGATCCAAATACAGTGATATACAGTCAGTGCAACTCCCAGAAGCCGAAATAATAGGCCTAAAAGGGGTTCTTTTTGTGCACTTGTGGAGCTTAGGTATTCCAAAAAGCACCCCAATTTTGGGGTTTTCGATATACAAAAAGTTTAATACTTTATTTGATATTTGATCATCCATTAGCAAACCATATAAGATGGTATAAATATGACCATAACATATCAAGATATCAAACTTAGACACCTTTTTATATTCTACCTGGTTTGACATCATCAATTCTATAGCATTGTTATAATCTCCCACATTCATAACCACAATACCACCCCCCCTTGTCGGCTTTCATAAATCTTAAATCATTTCTACTTATCAGCTCATTCAGTGCCCCTCTTTCATTGTTACTTAAATTGTAATAGGAATAATGATTTTTTCCATCAATTTGCCTCATTATATCCCTTTCACAGAGGCCCGCAAACATTTTTAAGGTGTGTACTAATGTGGGGTTAAACGTGGAAGGTTTGGACAAAGTTGTGCTTAAAGTGACATCATTTAAATTATACTGTAAGTTGAGCTTCCTTGAAATAAAAACTTCAGTTCTAACAGTGTTTTAGACAAATCTGCCCTTCTACTAGGCTGAAAATTTAAACCTAGTTTCAAAACATTAACATGCTCTAAAGTTAAGTCAAAGCTAGAAAAATGAAATACCGAAATATGCACAGAATTAAAGTTCATAGTCCTTGCTACCTCCGCGGCCCGCTCCTGCCTCGGCTGCGAGTTTGGTAGCCTCTGCTCCTGCTCCTGTTCCCCTTGTTACTCGACTGTAAAAAAGACTTATTTGGAAAAACAGTCACTTTATTTCCATTCCATTCATTATTCTGGCCAGTATTCACTTTGGCTTGCTTGCTACCACCGTTAGGTGCGTGTACCACGATGTCCACCTTTCGCTTGGTAGTCACTGAGTTAGTGTCACCACACTGTACAGAACCAGAAACTGCATTAGAATTTAAAGAGGGCATAGCCTGAATATCATTAGAAGCCCTGTTGTCTCTGTTGGTTAAGTCATTACCATTTAAAGCTTGCCCTTGTGTTAAAGTGAAATTATTTTTAGGCTTAGGTTTAGCCTCTGTTGGAATAAAGTCCACAAACTCATTTCCGAGATCTTAAACAGACAAATCTCTTAGAACCTTCTTGGACTTGTGCTGTATTACTTGTTTTTCCATTTTATCTACTCTATCCAACAGTTGCCGGTATTCAGCTGTCAACTCAGAACAGCCTTCTATTACTTGTTGGATATCATTGTCTAAATGAACCAAGTCATCTCTAAGAGTTTCTAGTAAACTGGTGTTATTTTTAATAAGCAGTTTCATAAACTCCAAACCAGCATTATTAAAGAAGCCAACAACTTCTTCAAAAAACGGACTGTCTGTGGCAACTCTGTTAGGCATTTAAAAAAAATGGAGACCCCTTAGGGACAATCCCCACTTTAACACAATGTTCAAAGTACTTATTTTCTAGGTGCAAAGCACAATCCTGCTTCAAGCCCCTCGCCAACCTTTCCAAAGCAACCAAACTATTATTTCTATTAGTGACTTGGTTTATCTGAAATAAATCTTCACAAAAAGGATCCATACTCAAGCTCAACCATTTGTTGACCTCAACGCCTGTTAGAAGGAAAGAAAACTCCATTGTTAGACCTTCCAACAGCCTGGTTACCTGCACCTGTGCCAAACACTCTTCCATCAGGGCTTAATTCTTTTATCCTAGCCACCAATGCAGTTAAGGATTTCTGCATCTCACCCAGTGTAGTCACCAAAGCATCCAGCATGTTTTCCCAGTGAGTAGGGGTAGAATGCAGGGTAATATCAAGGTTGTCCTGTTCTGGTGCACTCGCCATAAGCAACTGCAGGAAACTAAACAAGTAAAGAGGAACAGCAGCAGCCACATGGCAAAAGGTGTTATTCAAGGCAAACAAATAAGTAAAACACCAATAGAACCAGCAGAAGACCAAGTCTTTCAGTGTAAAAACTCTTTTAATCACTATTCATCAGAACAACATCATCAGAAAAACAAAGAGCAACCATAAACTCACTGTTTAAATACTAAAATCATTAAGCTGAGACCAATCAAGCATGTCTAACAATTTGCAATTAAAGTGAACCATACCACTTCAAGTAAAAAAGAACTTATTAAATGCATATAAAAAATGTATATGTATATAAAAAACACAAATATTACTTGATATTTATCTTTCTGTTCTTTAAAAACCATTTGATGTTGACTGTGTCATTCAAACCAGGATGCATATAAGAGGCATGTTGCCACTCTGCCTGTTTTTGTTCAACTACACACTTAAACTCACCACCCCTGATGTCTTTGTTGACTAACTCCAGCCCAGAAAATGTAAACTTCTTCCAATTTATACACACTACAGAATGCTTATATAATGCATTGTTGCTATTTCTTGTCCTAACAGCATATAGATGTTCCAAAATACATTTACACAAACGTCTAGTGGACATTCCAACATAAAACACTGGACATCCACTGCACATAGCAATGTACACAATACCTTCGGTGTTACAGTCTATTCTAGCTGGAACTGTAATATTATAATCTAAGTGCTGCAAGAAAATATGTGGGCCTACTTGTATGTGGCCTATGACACATTGATTTACAAAGTCCTTTGAAAATGTGGGAGAAACAGCCAAATGTGGTCTCTGTAAAACACAACTGGAAACAGTCACACATCTTGTTGCTGGGTGTGATACACTAATGGCAGAGGGCCAGAATACTGAAATGCATAATAATGTGGCAAGACATTTGCATTGGGGATTGTGCAAACATTACAATTTTGAAGTAGCTGAGAAGCATTGGATATATGAAACACAAACCATTATAAAGAATGATGGTGTATATATTTATGTATTTATTTATTACTTATTTATTGACATTTGTTTACTGGGAAAGTCCACTGGGTCATAAAGAGCCCATTTTCAGTGGAGAACCTGGGAGAAAAGCTCCAAGACAAAAATAACAGTTTATATACAGTTTACAATGTATAACAACATAATAATACATGTTTACAATGTATACAGGTGGGTCCCCTTCACATGGTCGACATTTCACAAAGCCAAGACCATATGATCGACATTTGAAATGTTGACCATGGGGAACCAGCATCTCTGTACAGTGCAGAATGGAAAGATTTCCATTTCTGCACTGTAGTGCAATCTCAGAGTTGGTATATTAAAGTTACTGGGGGGGGGGGGCAGAGCCCCTGCTAGCATCATTAGTTTTTTTTTCTTTTCTTTTTGTCTGCTTGTATGTTCAACATTTCAAATGTCGATCATATGGTGTCGTCCATATGGGTTTCGACATTGTGAAAAGTTGATCATATCAAGTAGACTCCTATAGGCATAATATACAAAAAGAGACAAGTGTATGATATAGAAACAAATTAAAGTGGGCACAGTCCACCATAGTCAGGTAGATAAAGCTGCAGAAACTGTAGCACTAGTGCTTGATCTGGGAATATTATGGAAATGAGTGTAGAAGGCATGCAAAGTATTAATGAGACTTCAAGTAGTTAGAGACAAAATTAAGGTTAGTAGTAGGAGGAGGAAAACAAGTTAGTACATTTTTAACCAATGCGAGTGCTGTGAAAGTAAGTTTAGTCATCTTCTAGTGCAAATATAGAGCATGCAATAGAATGATGGAGAGGCTAGGTAGGGTAGGTGCAATGCAAGGTAGTTAGAGTTGATTCTAGAAAGTAGAAAGAATCAAATAATAGCTTCATAGGGAGTAGTAGGTGCATTAGTGCATATATCACATGGGATCACCCATTACCAGCAGTCCAAGAAATAGATATGAGAAAGACAGATAAAATAATCCATGGAAAGAAGGCCAAAGTAGAATTGATCATTGAAATTGCTACACCCAGTGATTACAGTATCTTATGCAGAGAGACATAACATCATAAAATACTAGGATCTGTAGGCAGAAAGGAGGGCAATGTGGAAGGATACCCAGACAGTTCCAATAGTAGTAGAAGCAATAGGTCTTATAAAAACGAATCTGCAGTCTTATTTACATATGGTACCAATACATGTAACTCCATATGAATTGCAGAACAAATCAGTTTTGGGCACATTGTGGGTACTGTAAAGAGCAATTTTGGCTGATATCAAAGATAGAAACAATACTAATTTCACAAACTTTACCCATAATTTAACTTATGAATGGGGTCCATTCCTGCCATGGTATTAGAAACCCAAAAAACTTTGAGAAATTAACCTAGAAAGAACATATAGAGTTCACTGGCCATGACAGATTGCAAGTCAGATAATCTTCTTGTAGATGTCACAACAGTCTTTCTTGCAATGAACCTTAAATCCATCTGAAGAACTGGTTCAAAGGTAGATACAGTTACCATACCTCCCAAATGTCCCTGATTTTGACACAAATTTTAGCTCTGTTCCTCTTAATCCCTCCTAAAACTAGTGACTTTTGGAGGAAAGGTGGTGAATTACACTTAATGAATAATGACAATAATTAAGAGTTATAGACTTCTTTTACTTCAGAAAATGTGTATTAATTCATATGCTTTGATTCTGTCAATGTTTCAAGTTAATAGCACTAATATTTTAAAAGTGTCCCTGATTTTTTATTGACTTGTCCCTGATTCTGTTGAAATTTGTCCCCGATTGGTTGAGAGGTCTGACAGTTACATTTGCTAACACAAAGTTAAGATCCCAGGAAGGGCCACTTGTTTTCTAGGAGGTCTAATATGTAAACCCACCTTAATAAGATGTTTCACTAAAAGAAAAGAAAAAAGGGGAGAATCTGTGAGTAGACATGTTGAATGGCAGCCAGTCTTACCTTGACAGTGGAGCAAGCCTATCAATAAGCCAGGTCAGGGAAAGTAGTTCATACAACTATTTCAGAGCTACTGGTACATAATTTCAGATAGGGCCCTGCTTCTTGGCTAGGTACCAACAAGAAAATATTTTTCACTTGCTAGTATAACATTTTCTAGTAGTAGGTTTTCTTGTCTCCTCTAGTACTTGTTGCATGTCCTCATGAAAGAGGTACCTAAAAGAAATCAAAATTGAATAATCCAGACAGTTAGATGAAGTTGCTGGAGACTGGCGTGTATCAGACTCCCCCTACTGTGTATGAGTTAGTCCAGTCTGTGAGAAAGATTGTGGTAACAGGTCTTGGCCAATTCTGTAAGAAGGGAAAATCAGTGTTGCCTGAGCTAAAATGAAGTCGCCACAAAGGTTTTTGAGGAATCATTCTAACTCTTCTGAATTACTCTGTGTACCAGTAAAAAGGGTTAAAATGCATAAAGGAGCATTCCTGACCATGGGAATGAAAATGCATCTATTTTCCAGGTGCAAGAAGCCCTGAAGCAGACTTTGTTCTCTTGTCTGTTTTGAAAGGAGGTAAACAGATCATTTTGTGGTGCCCCTCACAACAGGCTAAATGCTTGGAAGACCCCTTATTCAGTTTCAATTCATGAGTGTCTGTCCTGGTTATGGTCAGCTTGCCTGTCGAAATATTTTGCGCTGACAAAATGCAAATGTTTGGAGGGTTGAGGAATACTGTAGATCTACCTCTCAAGCTATTATAGCTAACCAGTATAGATGGTATGACTTTGAACCCTCTAATTGTTTATGTACCGCATCACTGTGGCATTGTGTGAAACCACCTGAAGAGGTCCAGGGAATCATAGATGATGAAGGAATTTTAAGACATGGATTGCAGCCAATATCTCTTTGACATGTATGTGCTTTGGTCTGTCTCAGGAATTCCATAGGCCTTGCACCTCTATCCCCCTTAGGGACTCTTCCACAAGCAAAATCTGAGGCATCTGTAGTTATAGACTGTCTTGGTGTCTGAGGAGAGAAGGGGAGACCTGGATTCAGAGATATCTGTTGTCTCCACCAGTGCAGTTCCTATTTGACCAGGCCCAAAATTAAAATCTAAAATTGCAGAGGATGAAGATGCTGGGTCCATGTATTTCTAATCATCTAAGATGAAAAAACAACAATTTCTTAGTCTGAAGCACTTTATAGTCTCTTTGTCTCTTTCAGGACTAAAGGCTGGCAGTCAGAATTTTTACATGGAGCATTAAACTCATCCTCCAAGGCTGGCAAAATGAGATAGATAGGTGTACAATGTGTCACATTCACTTGTAACATGTCATATTATCTCCTCAGTTCTTTTTTTTTTCCATAATATTTCTTTACTGTTTTTCATTATTTTCCACAACAAAACACTCACAAGAGAGTAAACTGGTGATAATTAAGGTAGTACTAACAACAATATATTTAAAACATATTTACACTATTTACATGAATGCTTTCATATTTTTTTCTTAGTGGTAGAGAAAAAAGGTTGTTTCCTCCAGGGTTAATATCTTAGAATATTGGTTTCTAAAACATGATCTGTTCCCATGATGTAAGCTGATAAGTTTTCTTGGCCAAAATTTTATGCCAGAATGATATTGAAGATCTGTTCCCGTAACTTCAGATTATATGGATTATTGTTTTGTTTGTTTAGTATTAACTTGTGGGCTAATATATGTTTTATCGCTAATGTCTTAAAATTTTCCCATGAAGTTTTAGATGGGGTTAACCAGTTTGTAGCTATGTAAAGTTTCATTAGTAGAAAGATATTAATTAGGGTGGTCATTTGGGTTTTAGATAGGTTGTTTGGAGGGATATGTAGAATTGTAAATTCCCAAGTAAGCATTGAAGCTTGGTATCCCATTTTTTGTAATTGTAGTTTCAGGGAATTCCAAAGTTTAAATATACATTTGCAGCTCCAGAACATATACAAAAGGTCAGCAGTTTCATCTTTACAATGTGGACATTTTGGTGAGTTTTTAGGGTTAAATTTATGCAGGCTAAGGCACGTGTAATATGCATTATTGTATATCATGAGTTGAGTGAAAGCTAGCTTCTGAAGGGAAATAGATTTTATCGTTAAATTGAATGCTTGTAGTATTTTATTTTCCTCAGTAGATGGTATTTTTCCCTCCAATAATTAGACAATAGTAGCTGGTCTTGAAATTTCATGTCTTTTAACAATTTGTATGAACATGTTATAAATTTCCTATTTTGAAGAAGGGCTTGCCATAATGTAACACATTTCATTAGATCATCTTTATTGATGGATATGTTTTGAAGATAACTTGTAGACATTTCTTTGATCTGTCTCAAAATCAATAGATATGATTTAGGAAGGCCCAGTTGATGTCTTAATTCATGAGCAGAACCATTAAGATATGGGTATATATCTTGTAGTGTTAAGTTAGTTATAAGTGGGAACCTTTCCAGATCTATTAGTTGATTATTGATTTTCAGGTTAGGATTTTTATGAATAGGTTGCAGGATTAACATATGATGGAAGAGATTTACTGATCTAAAGAGTTTTTGTGTTAATGATATATAGTTTTTAATGTGTTCCATTAGATTATATGTTGTAATGTTTTCACTATTTAAAAAAGGGAATGCTTTGGGGTTTATGTTCAAACTTTCTATATGTTTAAAACCCAGTCTTAACCAACATGGGAACCAATTTTTACTTTGTGAGTCATAGTTTGCAATTCTTAGTGTTCTATTGGCATTTATGATTAAGTAGTAGTTTTCAAAATTAGGTAGATCTAATCCTCCTCTACTTTTCGGGGTCATCAATTTATCATAAGATATTCTACTTTTTTTTGGATCCCATACAAACTTAGCAAATTCAGTATGAATTTGTTTAAAAAATTTCTTGGGTATTAGTATCTGAGCAGACATAAAAATGTATAATAATCTGGGTAAAATATTCATTCTAATGATCGACACTTTTGCTAATGTCGGTAATTTCAGATTTTTCCATCTCTTTAAATCACATGATATGTGCTCCCAGTTTTGTTTAATATTATTAAGATAAAAATTTTTGTTATCTGTAGAGAATGTAATTCCTAGATATTTGATCTTTTCCTCAGGATTAATTTTTCCTACCAGTGGTAAAAGTGAGAAAGGTTTTGGAGTTCTTAAGGGAAAGATATTGTTTTTTTTAAGGTTTATTTTATAGTTTGATATTAGTGAAAAATCATTAATAGCGGATAGTATTTTTTGAGTGTCCGATATTGGAGTTGTACAGTATATGTTAAGGTCGTCTGCAAAAGCCGACAAGGAGATTTTTGTATTACAAATTACTGGGGCATTGTGGTAAATATTTTGTTTGATGTTTAAGAAAAGGGGTTCTAAATATATGTTAAATAATAGGGGAGATAGAGGGCATCACTGCCGTGTACCATTTCTGATTTGAATTCTGTTAGACCATGTTTTATTTATATATAAAGTTGTATAAGGGTTGTTATATAGTGTTCGTAAAGTCAGGATAAATTCTTGGGGTATATTAAAGTAGGGTAAGATCTTATCTCCTCAGTTCTAGTGGAGCATCCACTTGTTCCCCAAAAATACCTTATCCATCCTGGTAACAGTCTTAGAGAAAGACAATTCCTCCAAATGAGGTGGAAAGGAGCAAGTTTTCTCTAAATCAGAGTTATTGATTGTGACGCTTCATGAAGAGAAACCCTGTCTCTGTCTACATCAGAATCCACCGACATTTTCCTCAGGAATTTCTTGAGTGATGTTCACCTTAGTTAAGGATTTCTGAACATCGGGATTAACAAACTGTAATAATTGCCTGGCTAAGGTAAGGAAATTATTTTTATGAACTTATGAACTGACACCATGCCTTCAGATAAGTAATGTCTAACATTCTGTTTTTTTTTTGTGCAGGTAATACACTGGAAGAAGAATGACTAGGAAATGGCACATCAGCCATGTCAAGAAGTCTCTTTCCTTGGTTACCTAGAGAAGCATCCCCTGGACTGTCTCTCCGACCCAAAGAAGATGGTTCTCCTATGCCTGAACTGGACACTGGAACAGATGAAAAGAGCATGGCTGACAAGTCAGTCCATGGTGGCTGAAAGGACTATACCAGAAGAACCAGACAAGAAAGTGAGTGGTCTGAGGAACACCAGCGGGAACACCAGCGGCCCACGGCAGATTCACTCAATAATGGCTGAGACACTGTGTGAGCCATGTGTGGCAGGAAGAGCTCCTTATTGTGTTGTTTCTATTTTTAGGTACAATGGGAGAAGATCCTGCAGAACTGCAGTAGGTATCCATGTTGTAACCAAGGAAAAGGTCTGAGTGCTATAAGCAATGCTGAAAATTAATCATGCGGAAGGTAAGTTGTCACACAAGTGTTCACAGACAGCACACACACACACACACACACACACACACACACACACACACACACACACACACACACACACACACACACACACATACACTTACTCATACCCACACAGTCCCCTTTTCTTTAAAAATAAAAGTAAAATACAGAAAACCCTTTCAGAAATAAAGCATTTGACCACAATGCATGCTGACAGAAAAAATTACAAGTGGGTTGCCACGAAGTGTACATAATCAGAAAGTATTTACATCATTTTTTACCCATTTAAAATACTTCCCAATCCTTAAATTCATGTATAAAGTCTAGAAGTTTGCATAAGCAGTACACTTTTACCACAAAAATAGCTCTCAAACCAAAAATAAGCCCATAGCTAAAAACAGCAGTTCTTGACAGGAAACTTCTGATATTGTGAAAAAAAATGCCTGGTTTCTTAAAGGGGGAATACTGTTTCTAGTCACTAAATAAAATATATTAATATTTTCTTAAAAGGGCAACAATTTCTGTGTGGAAGGATCCCCTCTGGGAACTTATCTGTGAGAAATGAAGCCTCAGGAACTATTAATGTTCCTGTGAAACCTCAGTTTCTTCCTCCCAAGGCAGCAAGAAAGTACTGAAGATTTCTTCACTCTGACTGCTGATTTTCCTCCTCTGGGCTATCTAATCAGCAGTCAGGGTGAAGGAGTGAGAGGTAACCTCAGGGTGAAGGAGTGAGAGGTAACCTCAGGGTGAAGGAGTGAGAGGTAACCAGATCTTTGTGAAACTGGACAGTTGTTGTATCCTAGGCAGAAGATAAGCCATATAGCCAAAAGGCTACCTCAGCAATGAGAATGATTTATATCTAACCATTCTATAAAATGTGCATGCTGATTCAGTATCCAGGGCAGCAGCTCCTGTTACTGTAGTGAGGTGTTTTGCTAGGATACATAATTTGAGGTTTTCCGAAGATGTTAAAACTGTAATCTTAAATGTTCCTTTAAAAAAGTGGTTTTGTTTGGTCTTTCTGCTACGCAGGTTCTCAAACAGTTTGTTGAAAGACATATGTTAATTCAGGGGTCACTTATTTTTTCTCAGTACTCTAAGAAAGTATTTGGTTCATTTTTCACAAAGCCAAACAAACAATGTCAGCAAGTACCCATGTTAAGAAAAAGTAGCATGAATGGTCCAAGAAAAAAAGAGAGAACCTTCCTCATGAACAATGAAACTATACTTATGGGTGACATGAATATTAATTGGTCTGCAATACAGTCTCCCACAAATCCACTTAACATTAATCTTTACAACTTTTCTCAACTGATCAACTCCATAACTCAACCCTCAAAAAACCTCACCAGTGATAGTATCCTAGACTAGATATTAGTCTCCCACCCTCATTATTTCTCACATAGTGGCACCCTGCCTGATTCCCTTAGTGACCACTTGCCCACATTCACACACCGACT
The DNA here is from genome assembly GCF_019279795.1 of Protopterus annectens. NCBI lineage: Eukaryota > Metazoa > Chordata > Ceratodontiformes > Protopteridae > Protopterus > Protopterus annectens. Next base: position 1,374,386,175 of record NC_056745.1, on the reverse strand, counting down.
AACTTCACCCCTACATCTTACTCACAATTTTATTTCTACTCGCTGCCAAAAAAACTTTAACCCCACTACTTTTTCCAACTCTCTAAAAGCAATCAACTGGTACACCCTAAAAATTCTACCCCTGGAACAGGCTGCCGCCCACTTTAACTCAACTATCCTAAACCTCTTAGAGCAACAAGCCCCCATAAAAACAAAATGAATAAAAAACAAAACTGCCCCTTGGCTAACAAAAAACACACTAGTAACTATGCACCTTAGAGATAAGGCATGCTCATCATATCAGAAACATAGGACTCCCCTAGCCCATAACGAATACAAAACACATCATCTCCGATAGACAAAATTACTTCTCCATAATCCAAAACAACAACAAAACAAACCCTCAACAATTTTGGAAATGCATGTCTACCCTCCTCAATCCCAACAAACCAGATAACCCGAGCCCAGACCCTAACACTCCTGACATAGACTTGGCCACTCTATTCAACAACTTCTTCATTGATTCTATCTCCATACTAACCTCATCCTTTTCATCTTCAAACCCCATCATACCCCCCACTACACCCTAATCCTCCCCTACCAACTTTTCACCCCTCATCACTGCTCATCCCCCTATCTCCACTCCATCATCAACATTCTGAAATTCTCCCCCCTCCCCCCACCATTCTCACTAAAACCTATACCCACATCCACCATAAAAAAACTACTGCAGAAACTAAAACCATGCTCTAATGCCCCTGATAACATTCCTTCTTACTTTCTCAGTATAGCTGCTGAAGCCATTGCCTACCCCATCAGCATTTTAATCAACCATTCCATTCAAGAAAGCTTGGTACCCCAAATCTGGAAAAAGGCTTTTGTTGTTCCATTGCACAAAGGAGGCATCAATAACAATATTACTAATTTCCGTCCCATTGCTATTCTATCTCCTATCTCTAAACTTTTAGAAAAGTGTATTCACCTACAACTCCTACCATACCTCTTAGAGAATAACCTACTAACTCCAACACAACATGGTTTCAGACCAAGACACAGTACTATGACTGCCCTACTCTCCTTCCTGGAAGCTGTGAACAAAGCCCGGGACACAGGACACATTGTCTCTACCCTCCTACTAGACCTCTCTAAAGCCTTTGATACTATATCCCACAATTTAATACTAACTAAACTCTCCAAGCTTAACTTGTCACCCTCTTCTCTGAACTGGTTCACTAGCTACTTATCCAATAGATATCAGGCAGTGAGATGGAAAAAAGCCACCTCCCCTTTCATCAACACCCCAACCGGTGTTCCCCAAGGATCTATACTGGGTCCCCTGCTTTTCAATATATTCATAAATGATTTCCATAACTCTATCCCTTCAACTAAAATTATCCAATACGCAGATGATTCAACTATAATCTGCTCTTCTACCTCCATCCCCACACTGCTAATGCTTACTCAACATGCATTCTCAACCACCGAACAATGGATGAAAACAAATCACCTTGTACTCAATGCCTCCAAAACCAAAGTAATGGTATTCACCCCCTCTAAAGCTACCTTTTTCAATCCAAGTAATTTCACTATTACTAGTCACAACAATACACCCTTAGAACTGGTATCTGAGGCCAAATTACTTGGGGTCCAAATTGATAGTCAGCTTAAATTCAATTCCCATCTTCAACTAAATATAAAAAACCCCACCAAAAACTCGGCATGCTCTACAGACAGAATCATTATCTTACACCCTCCACTAAACTCACCCTATCTACCACATTTCTCATCCCATCCCTCCTCTATGGAGCCCCACTTCTAACTAACCTACAATCTTCTCTCAAAACACAACTCTCCTCTTGCTATAACAAAATTGTCACGTTTGCTACCTCCCATAAGTCCTCCTCACAGCACTGTTCAGCTCTCCACAAACTAAACTGGTTAGAACTACCCAATCACCTCACCTACGCCCAACTGACTCTTGCACACAAACTCATCTTCAATCCCTCCCTCTGCCCATCCCCTTCCTCTACCTTCCAAATGCACCTCCCTGATAGAATTCTAAGATCTAACAACCAAAACTTAATTGAACTGCATAAACCAATTCGGCCCCCTGGAAAAAATCTCTTATCCTACAGTCTTGCTCGTCTCTGGAACTCCTTACCCCCATCCATTCGTACCATCACAAATCACTTCTCATTCAAAAAATCCCTTCACTCACACCTAATTTCCCAGTGAGAGTGCTCCTGCTCCCACCCAACATAATCTCCTCATACTGAGAATTTTCACTTCTCCTCCCCTATTCATAATGAGAATTTCTACTTACTCTCCTAAACTCATAGATCTTGCTCTTGCTTGTATTAGCTTTTTCTGAATACTTAAAGGTACCTTAGTGTAAATATACCCTCTGATGGAAAAGATTCTCTGTTTCTATATTGAAAGGTTCTATGTCAGCTCATATACCTTTCTCTTGATTGTATTAAGCTACTCATCCTGAATGTATGAAAGATATCTCCAGTGTAACCCACCCTAAGTTGTAAAAGCCTCTCAGTTTCTATGTTGTAAATTGTTTTCAGTGATACAAGATTGTAATATTTGTATATGTTTGTACACTAGTCTACTGTATTTCCAAGTCCATAGGAATTGTATAATTGAAACTAAATACCTTATTGTAACCTTGCTAATTGTTTTTGGAGCTTTTCTCCCCAGGACTCCATTGAAAATGGGTTCTTTTGGCCCAATGGACTATCCTGGTAAACCAACTGCAAATAAATAAATAAATAAATAAATAAATAAGACAAAATGACTATTGCAGTATTTTTCACCCTCCCTCTCCCTCCCTCCCTGCTACTCCTTGAAATTTGTCACAGAGTCTGGTTCACCACCTTCCCTGTTTACATCAGGTTGTGTCATACAATTGAGTTCTAACAGTTGTACAGAAAGGTTACAGGTGAGAGTGGTAAAACCCTCCTCCCTTTCAGGGTATTTCCTCACACTCTCCAGTTCAGACCTCCCTGTTTCATCCAGTCATTAATCAGATTATCTCCTGGGGGGGGTCATAGAACCAGCTCTCCCAGACTACTGGGGAATGGGTTTTAATCAAGAATTTTACTGGTGCCAAAGAAAGATCTATCTTGCAGATCACTTCTCAACCTTTCCTTTCTCAATCTGTATGTGAAAGTGCCAACATTTAAAATAGTGTCTTTACAGTCTTTGTTTCCTCTTATTCTCTCTCAAAGTTTTTTAGTAACACTAGACTTGAAAGATACTTATCATCACATTCCTTTACCACACTCCAGATTTTTCCAAGGTTACCTGTATCTAGTTAGCATTAGCAATTCTTAACATTACTCTTTCAGTGTCTACCTCTTCAAGGGTGTTCATAAAGTGTCTAGTGCCTAAAATAACCTATTGCAGAATACACATTTATATTTTTCCTTATTTAGGTGACTTATTTATTTTGATAGAGTCTTTCTAAAGTGTTAGAAGTGTCTTACATGGGTAAACAATCTCCTAATTAAACTAGATGCCCAGATCAACTTTAAAAAATCATCTTTAATTCATTCTGTCAGACTTGTATTTCTAGGATGCCTTCTGGAAACTTCCATGCAAACACCATTTCTTCCTCAGGCAAAAGTGGATCTGTATCTAGGAGTTTACATGAGTATCGGATTTGCATTGGTTGCTGTGTCCATGGGGTAAAAAGCAAGACTGGCCAAAGCACATACATGTGAAAGAGATGTTAGCTGCAAGTTGTTATTTATGCTGTACAATCTATTCACCTGGTCCCTAGGGCCTTTGCAGGTGATCATAGACAACACCATAGTGATATGGTACATCGGGTGCACAAACACAGGGGTAGCAGGTTGTACCCTATGTGCAGGGGGTCTGTGGTATCTTGGGCGGTCATAAATCGGCAATCTTTAACCTTTCAAGCTGTTTACACTCTGTCAAATAAAGATGTACTGTCAGACAAGCTGAGCAAGACCAGAAAAGATCCTCAGAACTGGAAATTGAATCGGGAGTCATCCAGTAATCTATCCAGTTGTGGAGAGTACCTCAAGTATATCTGTTTGCCTCCTTTCAGAACAGACAGCTGAACAAATTTTGCTCTAACTCTCCTTGTAGGCAGGCCAGGAAAATAGATGCTTTTTCATTGCCTTGGAAGGGAATGTTCCTATATGTTTTTCCAAACTTTCCACTTATATCCAGGGTTATTCTGAAGATTTAGAAGGACTCCCTTTGGTCTAGACAATACTGTTTCTTCCTTTTTATGGAACTGGCCAAGGACAATTACCACAAGCTTCCTCACACATTGGATCAGGGTAAGTTTGATGCATTCCAGTCTCAAACAACTTCAACTGGCTGCATAGATGATTAAGTTTTAATACATTTAGGCATCTTTTTTAAGGATATGCAACAGGTATTAAAGGAGGTAAAGAAAGCTGCCATTCAGAAATCTTATATTAGCAAATGGAAGAGATTTGCTAGTTGGTGCTACACTAAGAACCATGGTCCTTTGGAATTTTAGTACCACAGGTTTTAGAATATTTGTTTGAGTTACTATCCTCTGGCCTATATTACTCCTTTATCAGGGTTCATCTTTCATCCATTTCAGCATGTCTGCCTATGGCTTGTCCTCTAGTAACTCAGTCTTTGTTCCAGCTGTTCTTAAAAGGGATTTTGCATGTAAGATCACCTACAAAACAGGTCACCTATTTGGGATCTTAACTTTTTGCTGGAAAAGTTTGTGTCTCTGTTTGAATCAGCTCATCTGGCTGATTATGATTCATGACTTGGAAGACTGAGCTATTTATTGCTCTGAAACCTGCAAGAAGTGTATCTGAGCTGCAGGCTGTTATGGTGTGAGGAACCTATTTGCCTTTTTACTGAGACTGGGTTATTTTAAGAAGAACTTCCTCATTCATGCCCAAAGTGGTTTCAGAGATTATTTTGAATCAAGCTATCAGTCTTTCTGTTTTCCTTCCAAAACCTCAAAGCCAGGGATAAAGGGTTGCTCATACTGTGGATGTACATAGGCAATTCTAGTTTTAGCTTGACAGGAATAAATCCCTTGGGGAATCTGAACAGCTGTTTGTCTCCTATGAAGGGAAAAACAAAGTGCAATCAGTGTCAAAATAGATTATTTCCATATGGTTGACCCTTGCTATGGCTTTTTGTTACTCCCACCATAACAAAACACTTCCAAGCAGGGTTAAGGCTCATAGTACTAAGGCCTTGGCTTCTTCAATGGCATATCAGGCATATCAAAAGCATTCTGAAAGCAACTACTTGGTCCTCTGTACATACAGTACCTTTATAAAGCACTACAAACTGGATTCCATTTCCAGGTTTAGAGCAGGCTTTGCTAGGACCATTCTCCAGGCACTTCTGGACCCATTAGCCTACCTTCTCCCAGACTGTATAAGCTTTGGGACTGTAACTGTATAGCTAAAGTTAACTGCAGTAGTAATATAAGCTGAACATAGTGGTGAAGGTGTACTTACCACAATGGTAGATGTTTAATTAAATCAATGGTGCAGTATGCACACCCTCCCTTAATCCCCTTGTACCTATTTTGTTGTAGATAGGAATATGTTTTTAGTGGCCTGACTCTGTTGCTTCTGTCAGGACAAAAGTCTCCCTATCTTTCAGCTGTCAGAAAGTCCTGAAGAGTTTGGTACCCAGTCTGCTGTTTTTCTCCCAAGAAAAGTCTTACCACCACCAGCCTGGTTGCATGTGTGGAAGGAGATAAAGGCTTTAGAAGCATGACAGCTGTTATAACCTTGTCAGGATAGAGCCAATACACCTATAAGCTACTGAAGCAGTGACTAAAGGGAACAATTACTGTTAAGGTAAGTGTCCTTACACAACTGTACTTTCCATCCCTTTGGAACTCCATTACAACTGAATGTCAACTATTTGCTATACGACATGTATAGAACGTATATTTTACAGTCTATAAAAAGTGTTTTGCAATAGTACTCTTACTGGTTAATCATTATACTTTGACTGCTTTGTAGTTGTGCTCTTACAGTACTTTTTAATTACTGTAACGTTTATTGCTATGTATATCACAATTGAAATTGATCAGTTTTGATGACTGCTCTACCCAAGTTAATAAATTTAAATGACTAACTAAATAAATAAATAAATACTTAAAAAGTGTTCTTTTTGTAGTAATATGACTTATCATTTAATATAACTGGCTCTCTATGACCACAATTTCAAGTATATAGGGGGTTGCTATACTTTAATTCTCTACTTGTTGGAATATTATTCTTAACATTACATTGTTTCCCCTTCCCCAGTGTTGTCTGTTTTTTTTTTTTTTTTTGACCATCACACACCGTCAACTAGTGAGTATTACCTGCTTTTTATAGTAAAAACATAAGTAGAGGCCAAGGAACAGTAGATAGTACAGGGAAGTCACCTTTGCTGTTGCCATCATACTTCAAATAGCACAGTTTAGAAAAAGGATGCCAAATAACTGCTTAACTCCTATAACCTGAGATTGCTGAATATGTTACTTAATAAAGTATTTGAACTTATAGGTTCTTAGGTTACGTACTGCCCTAGTGGGACATTTTAAGCCTAGTCAATTTTCCTTCCAATGGTAAGAATCAAACCATGTACTCTGTGCCTATTAGGTAACACTTGAACTTATACCATCCCCTAAGAACTGCCTATGTATAAGGTTTTTAATGTATGTGTTTAAATGTTTTAATTCATGGTGTTGTTTTTTTTGAATTCGAAAAATCTAGTATGGATCTGGCAAACTGCCTTTCCTATTAAGCAACAATAATTTGAGAGCATATATATGATATTAAAAGGTAAGACCTGAATAATGCCTTATATAGACATTCAAAAGGATGCAATAATTTAAAATAACATTTATTTTTTAGTTTAGAAAAGATTAGTATCGATGTTAGCAAGGACTCCTGGGAAATCAGACTTGAATAGTCTAGCAACTAAGTTTAAATGTAACAAAACTGCCAAGGTTAAATGACAGTATATATATATATATATATATATATATATATATATATATATATATATATATATATATATATATATATGTTAATAATATTTTAAGATAAACAATTTACATGTTCATTTATATCTATGAATTTCTGTTTTGGCAGTGTATACATACACATGTATATTTTTTATTATATATTTTTATACATTTTTATTACAGACAATGTTTTCATAGCAAGATGTGTATCATACATTTAGCACAACTTCACATCTTTGTGGTTTTATAGTTACTAGAGTTTAAATGCTGCAACTAAGGATCTGGCAGAGTTTTGAATTAATTGTTTTAATTGGTGTATAACAGGGAGTCTACTTCAAATGCTCGAAGTTGCAGAACATCGAACCACACATCATCAAGGATGAGATGATTGATGTTCTACAACACTGAACATGAAAGGAGAATAAATTAAAAAAAGATAGGAACTCTACTTGTAAGTTTTTGCAGGGGACAAGCCCCCCCCCCCGCAACCCCCACAACCCAGCTACTTAAATATATCAACTCAGAGGTTGCACTACCGTGAGGAGAATGGTAAATTTCCCATTCCATGGCATTCTATTCACTGTAGTGCGATCTCCGAGTTGGTATATTTTAGTACCGGGGGTGTGGGGGATGCAGGGGAGCTTGCCCCCTGCAAAAATGTGAAATAAGAAGTTTTCACATTATAGATTTTTTTTTTGTTGTTTTGAGTTCAGTATTACAGAACTTTGATCCTCTGGTCCTCGATGACCAGAGGGTCGATGATCTGCAATTTCGATACTCTGAAGGGGAAAGGAAGGGTGCCATAACAGGCACATGAACCCTAAACCTGCTTTCATTTGTATTTAAACCCAGTATTTTTATTCTTGTTGTTTCTGAAGAAGTCCCAGATGTAATATGAAATCACTCAAACTCATTAATGAATTGTTGGTATTCAACACCTCCACAAGACATCTTCAAGTGTGTATAATTATCAATTATAAGGAATACTGAATGCAACCCCTTGGATGATATAAAGACCTCTGAGATATAATATCATCATAATTAAAAGTAACTTAATTTCAAAAAGAACATTCTATGTTTTCCACTAATTTAAGGATTGATTCATCTGCTGTTGAATTAAGTGGACACTGATCTCCTTAGTTTTCTTGGAAGTCAGAGGTAGCAAAGTACCTAAGTACTTGAAAGAAGGATGGATAAAAGTCAACTTGAAATTCTCCTTCTCTGCATGAGAATAATTTATATTTTATACAATAAATTGGATTTAGCAGGATTTAACTTATAACCAGAAATGTACTGCACTAAGGGCATCCCATGCAATGGGCAGCATTCCTTGAGTGTCATCCGAAAGCACTAGGATATTATCAGCAAACAGATCAATGCCATTCCTGATGCTACCATAATCCATTGGAAAAATTGTTCCAGGGGTACTGTACTAGGTGATATATCACTTGTATAAATAATAATGGGGTAAGGGATGGCTTTGTTTCCATGCCGTTTCAATCAATGAATGTGAGTTTCAAGGGCAGAGAAGTTTATTGTTCATGCTAAACCTGTTTTCATTGTGATACTATATTGTTTTCTCTAGCAAATATCTATCATTGTTTATGCAATTTTTCTTCTTCTTCTTTCGGCTTTTTCCCTGTAAGGGGTGGTCACAGCAGATCACCTGTCCGCACATGATTGCCAGTTGAGTTTTACATTGTTGAGTTGCCAGCCCGGCGTCCAACCTTCCACGGAAGACACACACACACACACACACACACACACACACACACACACTCATGCCTAGGGCCAATTTAGAGTATTCAATCCACCTACAGCATGTCTTTGGGATGTGGGAGGAAACTGGAACACCTGGAGAAAGCCCACGCGACCAAAGGGAGGACATGCAGACTCTGCACAGAAGGCACCCCAGCCAAGAATCAAACCAGAGAACCTCTTGCTTTGAGGCGGCAACACTAACTGCTGCACCACCCATGGCTGCCCATTGTTTGTGCAATAAAATTTGAAATAAAAGTTTTAAATTAAATCCAAATATTTGTAATCATTAACTGCTGCACCACCGTGGCCGCCCATTGTTTGTGCAATTAAAATTTGAAATAAAAGTTTTAAATTAAATCCAAATATTTGTAATCATTGTAGTAAAGAATGTAGTGTGCACACTGAGCTTTGAACAGTATTTATGGTAATTAGGGAATAATAGCCAAATAATGGAAAAAAGGGCAGCCACGGTGGTGCAGTGGTTAGCATTGCTACCTCACAGCAAGAGGTTCTCCGGTTTGATCCTCAACTGGGGTGCCTTCTGTGCGGAGTCTGCATGTCCTCCCTGTGGTCGCGTGGGTTTCCTCCGAGTGCTCCGGTTTCCTCCCACATCCTAAAGACATGCTGTAGGTTGACTGGACACTCTAAATTGGCCCTAAGTGTGAGTGTGTGCATGTGTGTGCCTTCTGTGGAAGGTTGGGCGCTGGGCTGGCAACTCGACACTGTAAAACTCCACTGCCAATCATGAGCAGACAGGTGATCCACTGTGGCGACCCCTAACCAGGAAAAGCCGAAAGAAGAAGAAGAAGAAGCCAAGTAATGGAAAACTGGAATGGCTGTGGGTGGGGGTGCTGCTGGGGGGGGTTATGCTGTGGGAGAGTACCCATCCATTCCACTGCCTTGGGCCCTGTTTGTCCATGATCTGACTCTGTTTCTGTGGTTCTAACCAGTTTATATGATTATGCTAATGAATTGCACAGCAAAGCATAAGTAATGCTTGAAGATCATACTGAACCTTCCTGTACCATTCTTTTTGTTTGTTAGATAGTTTTACATTCCACTTGACACTTCTGTTTTTCCATAGAGTATTTTTTTTTTCAGATTGCCATGCTATCATCCAATTTATTTTAAGCTTTGCACTAACCCTTGAAAATTATGTAGATATGTTAAGGATGTTAACTGATTAAAAGACAGGACTACGTGGAGGCTTGCTGTCCTGCCTGCTTGTGATGTCACTGGCCACGGGAAGGCTTCATTTGGTGAAAAGTGTAGGCCACTGATCGATAGATTTCTTTTTGCTCCATACTAGTTTCCCTTTTATTTCTGCTTTCCAGGGAACTGTATATGTACCAGCTTTGGACTTTATTCCACCTCTAAGGATTTGGCATCGGGCAATTGCAGATACCTGAAACTTGACCCTACTATAAAATCTCCATTTGAATTAATTTGATCAACTGCTTAATGTATTTATGCAACTATATTTTTTAAAAATTATTTACACTCTCTTTACTAGTTGCACAGATTCTAGTTTCTTAAAATCTATTTAGGTTTGCGTGGTATGTAATAATAAATGTTATTGTTCCAATAAAAGATAGCACAGCTTTTAAGATTTAATAGAAAAGAGCATTGTTGATATAAAGAGGAACAGTTTTCAAGGATTACATGGACTGGAAGGAATGTTTTACTCATAAAATGATTGTTATTTTGAGGTGGATAGTGTAGGTTGTTTTTTTAATCATTTTATTCAGATTGCATATCATCACTTAGCATCATGGCAGTTGATTGGGTTGTCTCAGTGGTAGCCATAGTGAATTCACTTTCATCTGTTGATTTGTTTTGCTGGTGGGCTGTGACAGATTATTTACCTCCTGAATGTTGTGTAGTGACTTCCAAAAGGAGGTAAAAGTTTGTTAGTATATAATAGAAGATTATGTTTAGCAAAGTTATATTTTCAAAATTCTAAAAGGACACTCAGCATAACCTGCTCTCCATTTATGTCATTCACTGAAGCTGATATTCCAGAAAAGTAAATCAGATTCACAAAGATCCCATCTAGTTTGACCTTGAAGTTTTAGATTAAAGAACAATACTTCCTGCGAGAGTTGACTTACAGAGATTTGCTTTTCTTTCCAGCCACCATTTGTTATTTAAAGAAGTACCAGACCCTCAAGAAAAGTACACAATTATGTATGATTCAACTTGTTTCCATTTATATTCTGTATGAGATTCTTCTGATAATGTAATGCTGTAAGTGTTTTCACATAACTTTACATATTGTTAACTGCACAGATGCATTGCGTTTTCTTCAGTATATTTCATTTCATAACTCTGTAGCTTAATCTTTAATTTAACTCAAAATTATTTTCTTTGGCTGTTGCGCTATCTGATATTACTATCTTTTATAGTACAGAAAGATGAATGTGCCATGAAGTGCAAATCATATTTAATGCATATTACCTTGGTAATGAAAAAGGAGAAAGGAGGAAACAGGATACAGATCTGACTTTATATAAGGTTGTTTAAAGATGTCAGTTACATTTAATCAGATTCAGTATGTTTGAAGTAACAAGTAGTCAAAAAATGATGTAATTTATATGGGATTTTAGAAAGAAAACATAGAGATCACATACCAGGCCCAGCTATCCAACAGTCTAAGGCTAATTCCAAGATTCGCCAAAACAGCATTTCAGGTAATTTTAAAGCCCTCTGATTTATGATGTACTTTTCCAAAATAAATTGCATTTCAGAAGACAATTCATATGAATGGAAAAGTCAAATTACTGAGCACTTTCTATAAGAAAATAGAATATTTAGTAAACATATTCTGTCAACGGTTAAATAAGACAATGCACACAAGGAGAGGTTCTTACTCGTGGTCCCAATGGTCCTTCTTGACCTGGTTCTCCCTTTTCTCCCTGTAAATAAAACAGAGCCATTATATACAACTTAGATCATATGCTGTCTGAAATTATGCAGTTCCTGTTCATTAATAAGTGAAAACTTAATGAGGTGTCTGCAGTACGTACATGAAGCAATGAATGTGGGACATATCACTTCAGTAACCTATTAGCAGATGAATTAAGAAAGCATAACACAAATGAAGACCCAATAAAACACATGGCTTCTGAATCACAACAAATAAATGCAATGCAATGCATGTCTTCTTAGTCAGTAAAGAACAAGATGCCAAATACAGACCTTGCCATATACATTGCTATTAATCTACACTAAAACGTTTAAGATCATTTTTGAAAAAAAAATCTAAACAATGAAAATGCAATAATTCATTTATGTATTATTAATAATGCAGGAATAGTTTTAGCACTGAATGTCATGGTTCTTGGCTCCAAAAGATTGAAACATAAATTCCATTTCTACCACTAAATTGACAAATTCTAAAACTTGTTTATTTTCATGATGAAAGCATTTTTGCAGGAGTGTTTCATTTCCCTATAATTCTAAAATGGGGGCCGTCTCAGCAAATTCCTGATGATGATATATATATATATATATATATATATATATATATATATATATATATATATATATATATTAACTCCAAGGACACTGTACATAAGAATTAAGGGCAACAGTTATAAATGTACCACAATACCACATTGCTAGACTTAGTCAGAGTGTGTGTGTGTGTGTGTGTGTGTGTGTGTGTGTGTGTGTGTGTGTGTGTGTGTGTGTGTGTGTGTGTGTGCGTGCACCTGCCTGTCTATGTCACTGCAGGCATCTTCTGTGCAAAAATCACATGCCTTCTCTGTGACCATATAGGTTGTTGCCCTTTTCATCCTATTCCTCCCATATACCAAAGCCATGCTAATAGGCAAATTGGTCATCTTCTCAGATGGATATAGTGCTGCTTGTCATAAGCATATCTTGCAGTGGACTGCTGTCCCACTCAGTACTATTTCTTTGTTTATGCCTATTGCTTGCCAGAATAGGGTGTGGCTTAACAAAGACATTAAGCTGGATAAAGGTGGTATTGCAAAATTAATGTATGAATTACCAAGTACAGAACAGTGATATTTAATTACAGTACAAATGCAAATAACAAATTCTGAAAACTTCACTTCTTTACCAAACATTCTCCAGATGAGTCTTCTAAAGAACATTTTAATACCCCTGAAAAAACAATCTGTTCTGTATCTGACTCTTGCTATACACTCTCACCTGGAATACTGTTTAGCATCATATTTGTGCTCATAACTCTTCAGAGATGGCATCAATCTTTGGAGAGGCTGACTCTCCTGAAGGTTAATCTAAGAGCAAGGTCATGCTTTGGCAGCAGTAAAAGCTGGCCAGATGAACAGGACTGAACAGTAAAGTCATCAGTCAGAAAGTTTAGTTACTTATGAAAGGCCTTGTGGATTACCTTGTTTACAGTGGTTTTTGTGCAACAATAAAGTGCGGTTTTGGTGCGCTGTTTCCAGCTTTTCTTTTGTTACTACTTATGAAAGGTCCATTATGATAACTCGTGTCTAATGAATGTTGTTAATCCCAGCAAAAACAACCAACTCCCCTACAGATCATTGTCACTAAACAGTAGCACTTCAAAGGCTGCACAGCTGACTTGCCCATTTTTGAAAGGAAACTTGCCCCCTCCTGCAATGTGGGAACACCCCCCCCCCCTTTATTCCCTAAACAGACGAACTCCACAGTCATAAAAACGTATTAAAAACAGATTGGGTAGAAAAAAATAAAACTTCCTTATACCATATTCTTTAAATCCTGCGAATGATAAGTGAAATTAGAATGTTTGCAGTGCATCTAGTTCCAATGTACTACTACATTGATTCAAGAAAACTAATAAGCTTTATGTGATGATGTTTGATATTTGCTGCAAACAGACTCCCCAAAAATGTAGATTTTCTGTTGTGAAAACCATGATCTTTGTCAGGCTACAGTGATATAGCCATTTGTTGTCTATAATAGTTCTTTGTATCTCCCACTATGAAAGGTGTCACTCCCTTTCATCACTTCTCTGTAAACATAATCAGATCCATTTCATAAGTGTAAATGTTAGCATATGCAATGCCCGCATGCTAAATATTATGATCAGTTAATCTGATTGACATGCTAACCCCTTACAATAACAATGCCTTAACTGCCTTGCACAAAAAATTCTGTATGGAAAGCAGGTGTGTATACAAATGCCTTTGATACAGCAATAGCCACAATACAGCAACTTATATTATTTGCATATTTGGAACTTTTTACTAGTTTTAATTGAAAAGAAGCAGCACACCAAACTTTTTGTTGTAGAATAAACAATTTGTCTGCAAGTTTTTCAACATTACAAGTCACAAGTACATCTTGAAAGATAGATGGGAACAACAAAAGTTGTTTTTTTTACATTCTGTCATGGTATCATACTGAATTGGTCAGACATTGTTTGCAAGACAGGGTGGCCACAGTGGTGCAGTGGTTAGCGTTGTTGCCTCACAGCAAGAAGTTCTCAGATTCTTGGATGGGGTGCCTTCTTTGCAACGTTTGCATGTCCTCCCTGCGGTCACATGGGTTTCCTCTGGGTGCTCTGGTTTTCTCCCACATTCCAAAAACATGCAGTAGGTATATTGGACATTCTAAATTGGCTGTAGGTAAGAGTGTGAGTGCAAGTGAGTGGTGTGAATGAACTATTGTGGCAGGGCTAGCCACATGGCTGTGTAAACCTTGCCTTGAGATGACTGTCACTGTGGAGGTGACACCCTGACCCCATGTGTAAAATGGGAAAAGGGGTTGAGGATAGATGGTTGGAATAGTCTTCCATTTGTCACACTGCAATAAGATGAATTCTCTGAAATTAACTTACAATATACAATAAAATGCATTTCATGCAAAACAGCACAGCACTTCTGTGGAAAATGTCTCTACTTAAACTTCAAATCTAGAAAGTTCAATTATTTTCAAAGAGTACTTGCCTTCTGGCCAGGTATTCCGGGAGATCCATCAGTTCCCTAAAATGAAAACAAGTGAAATAAAAGTGACATAAATACCAGTTCTGAAATAATTACTCAACTATTTGAAAAAGGGCAGTTTAAGCACAATATCAGTAACTGCAAATGTTTTGCATTATACTAAATTTAAAAAGAAATATAGTTTAATAATACAGGACAGGATAGCAACATGCTAATTTTTGTAGAGTTCTTAATTACCTAACTTAGTGTATGTTTAACAAAGCGGTGGCCACGGTGGTGCAGTGGTTAGCATTGCTGCCTCACAGCAAGAGGTTCTCCAGTTTAATCCTCGGTTGGGGTGCCTTCTGTGCGGAGTCTGCATGCCCTCCCTGTGGTCGCGTGGGTTTCCTCCCACATCCTAAAGACATGCTGTAGGTGGACTGGACACTCTAAATTGGCCCTAGGTGTGAGTGCGTGCATGTGTGTGTGTGCCTTCTTTGGAAGGTTGGGCACCAGGCTGGCAACTCGACACTGTAAAACTCCACTTCCAATCATGAGCAAACAGGTGATCTGCTGTGGCGACCCCTAACCAGAAAAAGCCAAAAGAAGAAGTGTATGTTTAACAAAGACAGCCTGCAGATTTTTGTGAGATCTAAATTAGGAGATAGAATTGAGATGGACAGATGAAGCAGACCTGATCTTATCAAGCTTTCCTATTTGATTCAGTTAGCAAACTGCAGTTGCCTCTCCTATCCCTACCCCTTCTCCAGATGCCCATTTTCTCTTGAATCCCTCCCATGTATTCAACTTACCACTTCCTCCATGAGTTTTCGATGAAACAGTACTACCTCACATCTAATTAAAACTGATCCCTTCAGCTTTGCCGTATATTTTCTTTCCTTGTGGCATTACTCTGGATCCCCTTGTCCACACACTGCTTAGTATCATATTTTGGACCTTTGTCATATCCCTCATTCCTCCTGTTTCTGCAGTATGCATTAACATTTTCATTCTTTGCACTCTGTATCAAGTCCCTTTGTCTTATTTCTCTATTTCTTCCTTCCTTCACACAGTATCTGAGGACACCAGGAAAAAGATAATAGTCTTATGCCTGCTTATGGTCAGTATGTGGTCATTGCAACAGGAGATGAATGAACAAAAGACATGCAGGAGGGAACTAATGGTTGACATTTTTCCTGGGAAAAAGCATGTGAAAATTATATTTATTGACAAGCATGAACTAGTGGAGAGCATGTTATGCAATCAAAAAAAGTTTTTGAATTTACTTTGTTATTACACCATTAATGACAAAATCAATTGTGAATGACTATGTATTATGCAATTTGGCTATCCTGTGATGGAAAGGCATGCAGAGATGTCAATGTTAGAAAATTTACTGCAAAAGATTGCAGTGAAAAATTAGTTGCATGAGAAATTCAGTGCAGGAAAATTTAGTTAGTCTGTTGTATGGAAAATATGCAGTAAAATAATTGCATGAGTGAACCTGAGAAGCTCAAGTTTTGAAATTAGCTTTAGTTAAAGTTTCTCACAGTGCTTGGTTCTCAGATGAGGTTGCCTTCTGAGATTGATCCCTATACTCATATGGGTTATCACTGGGTAGAAAAGTTTTCTCAATGATCCACTCCTCTTTCCATCATCATTTTTTCTGTCTGTAGACCATAAAATTATTTACCTTGAAAACAGTGTGGATATCTTCTTATTGATATACGACTTTGAAAATACTTATTTGGAAATGGAAGGAATATCCTTTTTTAGAAATTGAATGAAAATCCTTATTCAGAAAGGGAATATTTATAACAGTCTCATCCAGAAGAAAAACAGCATCCTACCTTCACCAAGAATGATGCCACAATACCAACAAAAAATGACTGACTTCAACAATTGGCTTAGTTTCTGGTGTCTTTTCCAAGGGGATCCGGTATCTGTCTGCCTGGGATGACATGGTTGACAGGCCTTGTTGCTTTGCCAGAGATGGCCTCCACCTGTCACCCCTGGGTTCCGGATCTTGGCCACGACTCTTGCCTCACCAATTGTGCCTTTTTTAGGCTATGTCCCAAAGACAAATCTTCCAACATGAAAGATCTGCCAAAAAGGAAATTGAAGGTCATGCTGCTCAATGCTAGGAGCCTTAATCTGAAAATGCACTCACTGGAGGGTCTCCTCACACTGGAAGATGCCAAAGTCTGTGCAGTCACAGAAACTTGGTTCAGGGCTGCAGAGAGTACCCCTGCCTTACCAGGCTATACCTCATTCTACACTTTCCAACCCCAAAATGAGGCTGGAAAGACTAAGGGTGGTGGAATCTCTATCTTCATTAAAGACAGGTTCATCTCCAGACTGGTTTACCAGCATGATGCACTGGAATTACTCCAAGTGCAACTGACAGTTGGCAAGACACCCATCCAAGTTATAGTCAGCGATAGACTCCCCTCCATGTCTCAGGACACGTACTCCTCCTACCTGGACCTACATGATTTTATCAAGGTACCCCCTAATACCCTAATCCTTGGTGACTTCAACAACCCCACCATAGACTGGGTGAACTATTCTTGCACTAATGCACTCACTCAACGATTCCTTGACTTCATCAACTCTAACGCACTAGCTCAGCTGGTCTCATCCTCCATAAGGAGAGATAACATACTAGACTTGGTTCTCACCAACATTGGTGACCTCTGCACCTCTGCCACAGTAAGTTCTTACCTGGTGAGATCAGATCATCTGTCTGTCTCATTCGAAGTTTCTATCCCACCCAACCCCTCCTCAGCCGTAACCAGACTAAAAAAATTCTCAAAAGCTGACTACACCCTCCTAAGGGAGGGTATCAGCAGCTTCACACCATGCCCCCCCCCCTCAGAGGATGCAGACAACTATGTTGAGCAGTATGCCAGTGCAGTATACAAGCCCCTGTGCAACTGCATGGACTCAGCCATACACAACGGAACTAAAACCTGTTCCTCAAGGGAACACAAACCTGTCTGGTGAACATCCTCTATCAACAGGCTTTACAACAAAAGGAAGGAACTCTTGTCCAGGGGTAAAAAGGAACAAATTCCAAATTGGAAAATCTCCCTCCTCTGCCTCAACAAGCAAATTAGATCACTAGTGAAAAACTCCAAACTAATTATGAGCTGAAACTAGCCTCCAAATCAAAGGGAAACCACAAGTCCTTTTTCAGTTACGCTAGGAGCCTCCATGGCAAAGTCCAGGTTTGTTCCGAATTAGTAGTTAATGGTACCACTTACACTGATCCTGTCGACTTAGCCAACCTACTAGCTGATAGGGTCAGAGCAACTGTCACCCCCTTATCACCCCCCAAAGGCCCAGCAACATCCCTGAGACTTGTCCCAAACCTCACATCTTCGTAGATCAAGTGTTAATGGCCCTACCCAAGGCAAAGAACACAGTTTCCATGTGACCTGATAATATCCCAGGCTGTATTCTGCACCATCTCCAGCAAGAACTAGCTTCTCCACTGAGCACCCTATTCAACCCCAGCCTAATTACAGGCTTCATTCCAGCAGAGTGGAGAACCACCATTGTCAACCCTTGCACAAAGGTGGTGCCACTACTAACCCGAGAAACTATCGCTCCATTAGCTTGACAAGTCTGATCTGTAAAGCCATGGAGCGTTTTA
This sequence comes from Protopterus annectens, assembly GCF_019279795.1. Classification (NCBI taxonomy): domain Eukaryota; kingdom Metazoa; phylum Chordata; order Ceratodontiformes; family Protopteridae; genus Protopterus; species Protopterus annectens. The sequence goes on along the minus strand of NC_056745.1, from coordinate 1,374,367,859 downwards.
TTACGGATCACATAAACAAGGACATAGGCAATCTCCAAACACTCGACCCCATCAAATTCAGACTCATCAGGGGCAGATCTTGCCTATTGAACCTAGTTGACTTCCTTGAGACTGCCACCAAGGCCCTGGATGAGGGAAAGTCAGTACATACAGCTCACCTTGACCTTTGATACAATCCCTCACTCAGGAATCATTGAAAAGCTGACACAACTTGGTGTTGATCCCTATCTCATCAGATGGGTGGCCAGCTGACTCACAAATAGGACCCACAAGGTCAAAATAGGTGCCAGCATCTCTGACTGCAGACCTAGCACTAGTGGTATTCTCCAGGGATCTGTCCTGGGACCCCTACTGTTTGGCATCTACTTCTCAGAGGTCCAGGCAAAGACCAAGGACCTGTGGCTGACCAAATTTGCAGATGAATGTAGGTTGGGTGCTGTCATTGACTCCCCAAATGACATTAACATATTATAAGAGGGTCTCACAGCTACAAATAACTGGTGCCAAAGTCGTGGCCTTAAGTTCAATGCAAAAAAAGTATTATCATACCGTTCAGCAAAAACACAGCCCCTACTGATTACCACATCAACAGCAACCCCCTAAGCAAACAACCCGTGGTGAGAGACCTGGGTACTCAGGTTGACAACAATCTCACATTTGACCATCATGTGACGGCAGTGGTCAGAAAAGCCTTTTACTTGGTTCATCTCATAAGTAAAGGGATTGCATCCAGAAAAAAGGAGGTTATTACCTCTCTGTACTCCTCCCCCATTAGACCTATAATTGAAAATAATGCAACATTTGATATGTGCCTCTCCAAACACCTGCACCAACTGGAAAGGCCACAGAAATACCTCACAAAGAGAATCCATGGCCTCCAACACCTGTCTTATGCGGACAGGCTCAAATCACTATCACTTTACTAGGTATCATACAGATTTCTCAGAGGTGATCTGTGTCTCACCTGCAAGACAATATCGGACCCTGTCCTACTAGAGATGCTCCATATCCGTAAGTCTAACTCCTTGTGCATTACTCGCTCAATAGTTCTGATATGCAACATCAACAAAACCTGCTGGAGAGACAGGCTTGTCTCCCAGAGACTGCCCCGTCTCTGGAATAGACTTCCCATACATGTCAGAGTACCTCGCTGACCCTCTTGAAGGGTAATGTTGATGAGTGGATGGAAAACCACAAATTTGTCCCTGGTATTCCACCTTTGTCCCTCACTGACAGGGGTAATAGGTGCTAACTGAGGTTTCTTTT
>NC_056745.1:1374244093-1374361593 GCF_019279795.1 Protopterus annectens | reverse complement strand
CCTGCCAGTGCCTCAGACTGTCAGGCTACTAACTGAACCTGGGTTGTCTGCGCTAAAGTTAGACTTTTGTCCCTCTACATCATGTTAATGGCTTAAAATACTTTTTGGAGCTACATTATTAACAAAATTTACAAAAGAAAAAATAAAACTACCCTATTAAATAACTTTCAGCAAACAAATGCAAGTTAAACAAAACACAGATTTAAAAAGAATTGGCAAAATATGAAAAGTAAACTGCAAAGCAAAGCCAGTTACAAAAATTGCCTCCTCCTTCCTGATAATATATTTAAGTCCATTTGAAAATTCATTTTTATTACGCCTGTTGCTCTTATTACTACAATAGGTGTCTTTATTTGATATTGCTGTAGATGTTGCTTACATATCCTGGTACTTAACTTACCTCATGAAGGAAGACAAATGAAAAACATGCTCCCTGTTCATGGAAAGGTAAGCTAATTACACTTTCAATGGCCTAATGGTTAAGGTGTTTGCCTTGCAAACACCAGGTGCAGGGTTTGAGTCTCATAAGGGATAATTGGCTAGGCTTAAAATGGCTCGCAAGGGCAGTTAGCTTAGTACTAACCTATGAATTATGAATCCAGATAATTATAGACTCATCAGTTTAATATACATAATTTGTAAAGCAATGAAATAGCTGATCATGGATCTATCAAGGAATGAGATATAAGTTCTTTAATTCCTAGATCAAGGTAAGTATAGGTTCATTAAGGGGAGATCCTGCTTTCTAAGCTTGTTAGCATTCTATAAGGAGTAGCCACTGCCATAGATAAATGTCTGTTTAAAATCCATGCATACTTACATCTACCAAAACATTTAACACAATCCTAAAAGTAGGATTAATGAATAAGCCTTTTAAAGAGCTATATAAAGCTGTTGTACAATTAAAATATTACTGAATAGGGAGGAGTGGAGAATAATTTCAGAATCAGCACATATGCCCAGTGGAATACACCAGGGCTTCCTGGTATCTTTATCTTTGGCATCTTTTTTTTTTGAATGTAAAAGCAACTGATTTTTATGAGTAATAAAATTTTCAGATAACGCTATGGCTGGAAACATTGTTGCCTCCACCACAGATGCAATGGTGCTGAAGGATATAAACCACTCTGTGCTTTTGGTGCTCTAAGAAGTGTCTAAGAGAAAGAAAAGCAACATCTTATGAACCTTGTTAAAAATGAAACCGATGTCTGCTTACTCAAAATGGACAACAACATAAAAGACCTAAAGACAATGACCCATGGCAATCTTACCTTTTAATAAAATGTTCCATAGTAGTTGGGAAGGCATAAGGGTAGGACACCCAAAAACTATATGGAATGCAAAGATGATGAAGAGAGATTATTTGATGACTGTATGTGACAATAATTTATTTCATGCCTTTTGCTTGTCTATTTGCTGACCATCAACACCCCCCCCCCCCCAGTAACCTTAGCCTGTTCATTCTCTATCATTTGAGGACCATCAGCCTTTTGTGGCCCCACTGCATCAACAGACCCATCTGACCTAGCAGGTGCTCAAAGGACCCAAAGTGGAAGGCAGGTATCCCCAACAATTCTTGCCCTATCTCAGCACCTGCTGCTGCTACTGCTTCCAGTTTTATGCTCAACGCTCTGACTAACTTGAGAAGCTACAGATTTTTTCTATTAAGTATAATTGCACTCTAATATCTCTGTATACCTTGTCCCAGACATACAAGGGAGAGCTATCTTCACCAGCTTTAGAGTACAAAGCTTGTTTTCCTGGTTTCTAACTAATCATTGTTACGGCAGACCTCCTTTAGACGTGATAGACAGCTATAAGGCCACCCCCCCAGCCACTCACTTCCTATCCTGGCTAACCCAGTTCCATTAGTACAGAACTCATGTCATCTGGGTCATAGTCAGGGATTTATCTTTCTGTACAGAAGCCATATGTCAAAGACTGCGAGCTACTAACTACAGTGCAGCTACTTCATCTTCACCTAATGAAGCCCCTTTTGCAAATAAAGAGAGCTTCCACTGTATATATTAGATATATTACATTTGCTTGGTGCAAACTTCTAATTCCTTTGCCACACAAACTACGTTTGTTTGTGTATGTAGCAAATTGTATTCTTTACAACAGATTACCTCAACTGCTGACCTATTTGCTATGCAGAACTGGCACAACTAGTTTCAGCTCATTGATTATTTTTCTGTTCAAATAATCCTTCAACTTGGTGCAACATGTTCCATTTGTACTCACTATTTTTGGGCTCACTCCACTCCCTTACTCTACTCCCAATTCCCAGTCACCCCACTGCATCCACATTTTTCAACTAAATACACTACATACAAAAGTCTTTCAAACATTAGCATACAACTTCTTTCTGCTATCCCTCCCACTATCTATACCTCCCACATCTAGAACCCCCACCCCCAACCCAACCTCTTTTTATTTCCACCATGATCTCTTTCCATACAAAGTATACTTTGAACCAACATCTCCTTTGCTGCACATCATATCCCACATAACCACACACCCCTACTAAATCACCCACAATTTCCAATTGTAAACGTATTCAACATATAAACAGCATACCCCTCACATCCGTAGCTTGCCTTTTCCACCAGCCTTTTTCACTTCTCATCCTCAACTCTCCATTTATAACACTTTTCCTTCACATCAGAAAATTCTCACCTCTCACCTTTCATCTCCCACCACTCCCATTCCTCTTACTTCTATCCCAAATAACATCATGTTACACTCAGTTAATTAATGAACCTTTTCAGCTGCCAAACACTATCCCACAACTAACGGCACAAATCCAAATCTGCCTATATATTCCCAGAAGTACACTCAGCTACCTACATAGATCATCCCTCATTTAAGTGTATAGCCAAACAAACATCACCCCCTAAGCTAATAGTACAAAGTGAATATAAACCAAACAGGATAACTTCCTATTACAGCTAATAACTCACCTAAAACTTAGCAATGATATTCATCCTAGATCTGGCCCCAGCAGTATATACAACAAGATGCACCTATCCCCCTACAAAAAAACACCCCTCTCCCTTCACTTTTGCTCCCTAAAGGATCCAATCTACAACTACTAAATATGAACCTCAGAAGCATAGTAAATAAAAAACATCAATTCCATGCCTGCCAAGCACAATACTCCCCTAACATAGCTATTAGTACTAAAATCTGGCATAACCCTGAAATAAAATACAAAAAAAATCTTACCCTAGGCTACAATATCTACAAAAATGACAAAAAGACTAAACAAGGAGTAGGGATGGCCATCATTTATAAAACTAATATCAATGTCACCCTCCATACTCTTATTATTCCAAAATTTAACAACATTGAAGCCATAATCCCAAAACTTTTACTTAACTCAAAAAAGTCTGTAACCTTGGTAGGCCTTTATATTCCTCCACGTAATAACATATCAACAGTTGAAGAAATCCTGCAGTGGTTATCACAGTCATTCACCAGGAAACCATTATCATGGGTAACCTCAATACTGATTGCAAAGCCTGTAACTCAGAAACTCCCCAATAACTCTTTAAACATATTTGGCTTTTCCCAATTAATACAAACAAATACCTGAACTGTCTAAAACCCACAGACAGTCCATACTAGATTGGATTTTAATAAATAAAACTTCAACAGTAAACATCTCAGGTTGCCCCCTGATAACATTAGCGACCATCTCTCCACCTACCTGCTGAGACAATCCTTCACCATACATAGGACGATAACATACAAACAAATCTGCACTCTCAAAAACTTTAACAAAGAAAGCTTCATCTTCTCACTAAAACTCTACAACTGGAATATGCTAAAGACCCTATCCCCTAGATTATGCTGTCACCCACGTTAATAATACCTTATTTTCTGAACTCAATGACATGGTCCCAGTTAGATCCAAAGGAGTAAAACTGACACCAGCACCCTGGTTAACTAAGGACAGAAGACAGCTACTCAAAGAAAGAAAAAAATGCATGGAAGCAATGGCATTCAAATAAATCACAAGAATCTCAACAAAAATGTAGACAACTTAGAAACTTATCAAACAAACTGATCTAAAGAGACAAACAATCTTATTACTCTAACATTCATCAGGAAAGCAAAAGCAACCCTGGACAATTTTGGACGTCTATCAAAAATGTTCTCCAACCCAGTCAAACCACCACCACAACTTCAAAACTAACAAATAATATTGACAGCATATCAATGCAGTCTAATAAGCACTTAACAGACTCTGTTTTAACTTTAGTCAAACAAAAAACTCCTCTTTGCACCTCTATCCCTTCATGCAAAAACACATGCAACTTTTTTTAAACTGTCCAAACATCAACCATAAACATTATTCTGTAAACTAAAACCAGTTCCCTAGCAGCAGAAAATGTATCTACCAAATACCTAAAACTAGTAGCAGATGCTCTTGCTTACCCAGTATCAATATTAACCACTCCATAACTGAAAACTACAACCCTACTATATGGAAAAGGTCATACATTGTACCTATATGCAAAGGCAGTTCCCCAATGCATAGCTATCCTATCACCCCTATCAAAAACAATAGAAAAATGTATGCACACTCAACTCATAAACCACCTCTCCAGTCATAATCTAATATCCATCAGTCAACATGGCTTTCGACCCAACCATAGCACTGCCCTCCTCAGTTTCTCCAATACCATCAACCAGCATAGAAACAAAGGCAAATTAGTCTATTCCCTCTTCAAAGACTTGTCCAAAGCATTTGACACCATCTCACATCAAAAACTACTCACACAGCTATCTACCCTAGATCTAAACTAATCATCACTGCCCTGGTCCCCATAGCTACCCAGCTGACAGTCAACAAGCAACAGTAACAGGAACTTTCTCCTTTTTTCCCTATCACAGTTTGGACAACTGTTATGCAATATCTTTACAAATAAGTTATACAGCATCCAACCTTGCCACTATCATACAATATGCTGATGACTCCACACTCATCTTCTCAGCACAATCTCTTACTAAACTCCAAGAAACAACCCAACTCTCTTTCACAGCAATTGAGTCTTGGCTAACTGACTCAGATTTACTAAATCCAAATAAAACCAAACAAATGCTTTTTATTCCTAAAAAATATGCTGAATATAAAGCTTCTTTTCATATCTACTTCTTAAACACCAAAACAGAAATGTTCTCACAAACAAAAAGTCTAGGCATACTAATTGATAAAAAACTAAAATTTGACAAACATGGGTCACAAGCTATTAAAAAGATGGGTCTATATTATAATCTCGACTGTTTAATGGATTGAATGCATAAAGATCGAACTTTATGCACTGAACCATTAAACAATCGAAAGTCTATAAAAAAAATTGAAAACAAAAAAAAAACTGATGAGTGTAGGCAGGGGAGCAAGCCCCCCTGCACCCCACACCCCCCGCTATTTAAATATACCAACTCAGAGATTGCACTACAGTGTAGAAAAGGGAAATCTTCCCTTTCCGCACCATACTCCGTTAAAGTGTGATCTCGGAGTTGGTATATTTAAGTAGCAGGGGGTGTGGGGGTGGAGGGGTCTTGCCCACCTACATAAAACCCTTTACTTGTTTTTTTTTCAGCCTTTATTAGAATTTTGATGATTTACTGTTTCAATCACAAAAGTTTGATCTTTAGTGATTCAAAACATTAAATCTTTGAGATTCTAATATAAACCCAAAAGGACACAAATGAAATTAGGATCACTCTACAGGGTCAAGGCATATCTTACTGACCCAACCAGACAATCCAGCACTTAGCTGCTCCCAACTTTATTTTATGTATCACCCATTCTTACCAATCTAAACAAAACAGATTATCAAAAACTTGTAGCATGTTACAACAAAATTGCTAAATTTGCCACAAAATCACCACAAAGGAACCACCACTGTATAGCTGCAAAAAATCTAAACTAGCTCAATCTACCCCATAATCTAATATTTATTAACTGACCACAGCTCATAAACTAATCTACAAGCCCAACAAATGCATAGTACTTCAAAATACTCTCCAATTTTACTCCAGTAACAGAGATCTAAAATCAAGCAAAAAAACTTTCCTGATAGCAAGTAAACCAACAACAGCTTTGGAGATTCGTTATATTCCAGCTATTTGTCTTAAAGCTTTCGAATTCCACCCTTCACCAATCTAAAAGTGTTAGATAAACTACCAAGTTTTAAAAAATGATAAGTGGCTCTGCTCCTGCTCCAACCATGGCCATGGACATTTAACATTAAACTCTCCTGTTGTATAAGACACCTTAATCTACTACCAGATCTCTTTCTCTTAATTTCTACTTTCACTTGTTGTTGTAAAAAACAAGTTTTACCTCCATCCAGTTTACTTTACATTATTCTATATCATGCTCTGTGACCTCTGCTGAACTTGGATGAATCTCATTACTGCAATCAGTCATGTATAAATAATATTTTAACTTATGCCTCTGTACTTCTAATGTAATCCTCGCATTCTTGGTATATGTCACACCTCCCCACTTCAAATGCAAATACCATAGTTATACTTCTAAATTTGTTTTAAGTGTATTTGCATTGTTGTAAAATTTTGTAATAAATTTTGCATGGAGCTTTCCCCAGGGCCTCCACTGAAAGGGGATTTTTGCCCAGTTGGATATCCTGGTCAACAGATATAAATAAATAAATTACATAACTTGGGTTATGGACCTCTGCTTCTTAAACTAACAGCTGGCTATGATATTTGAAATAATATATAACTCTTGCTGATCTGACACCCAACGTTGGAAAATTTGTCTATAGTTTCAATGATAATGGGATATGGGCGCTATTTCTAAAGTTCAAAACCTTTTTAACGACTAAGAATGCAATTCCACTTAAGGAATGAATGTAATTTTTTTTAAATACCTTTATTAAATTATCACTTGTAACATAGGCAAATTTACATTTTTACAAAAGTAATCAAACTGTATTAATAAGTGAAAATTAACAAACATTATACTTCACATATATTGCTACATAGCATATAACCTAAGCAACATTACATACATTATTCAATTACTGCTCCCTTTTTTAAACAAGAATCATCTTTATTAAACCATCACTTACAACATAAGCAATCATACGTTTATATAAATGAAAACAAACCACACCGGCACAATCCTAGTTGCAAGCATTTTACATCACAAACCATACTGACACACTCCCATTTGCAAACGTTATGCATCACTTATAATCTACCCAATCATTTTCAAACATTACATAGCTCTTTTATGTCCTGCCTTCTTTTAAACCTCATTCTTTCCCTGTATGTATTGTTCCCACAATTACAATTTTTTTCCTATGCAGTTTGCTCCTACCCTTTTCTAAAGATCTCAGTTCCAGTTGTTTTATCTCTTGTTACTATATTCACTACTTCTAATTTAGTTGGTTTAGATTTTGATTTCCATTTTCTAGTAATTGCTTTCTGGCAGCCACCATAATTAGACATAGCCAGGCCTTATCATGTCTAATCAATTCCAATTCTGTATTACAGCTCAGAAGAATGTAAACTGAAAAAAATCTTCAATGCCACAGCAGCAAAATAAGACATTTATCTTGCTTGTAGGTAAAACACAAGCATATTAAGTAACTTGCTCAGAAAATAAGCATAAAAACAACACTACTAAATTTGAAGCAGTACCCTAATTTAACTTACCCCAAAAGAATATAATGACAAGATAAAGGTGACATCACTGACCTTGTCTCCTTTCTGCCCAGGCAAGCCAGGAGCTCCATCAAGTCCTATTGGTCCAAGTAGGCCAGGTTTGCCCTGAAAGCACAGAGGATCAAAATATAGTTGTATTGATGTAGTTAAAATGTATCTTCCAAAAGCCTAACAATGACAATTAATTTTAGTTTCCCATCATCATTACCTGTTAACAGGATGTTAATCTAAGGATGAAGTGTGCCTTTGCTTCAGAACTCATATCTTAGTGCATCAGGATAAAACAATTAAGTATTTTATGATCAGTGTCAGTAAATCCAAATTATTTTATGACAGGCTTAGTTTGGGCCATAGTAGTAGCTTCCATTAAGGAATCAGTAGAACTCATAAGGCACCATTATCTCTACCCAGTGTGTTGCCTATGGCAGTCCTAAAACATGGAATAATGCACTCTCAGCATAACCAACACAGACAAATTACTGAAGGAGGATAGAGTTAGAATCCATTTCCTTGATAACCAAAAAGTAAAGAGAATAATTTCCATAGATGTGTCACTTTCTATCTGCATATGACAATTACACCCCCAAACAGTTTATGCCTGAGGCAGCTACCCCTTTGTTTTAACATGCACGTCTATGATAGATGCTCCAAGTATCAAAACTTTGAATGGCTGTCATACACTCAGAACTTTTTCAGATTACAAAGATTCAAGTACACAATCCTTCAAATCACAAAGATAAAAAAAAAATCAATTTTTTTTTGCAGGGGGGCAAGCACTCCTGCCTTCCACTCTCCCTGCAAATTATATACACCAACTCCAAGATCACAATACAGCGTCAAATGGATATATTCCCAAATCGCCACTGTACTGTGATCTTGTACTGAAAAAGGCCAATCATACTGGCTTCTTTTCACTTGGAAATGTTGACTTCTTGACTATCACTTAATGACAAAATATCAGCTGGATTTCCTCAAACACATATAATATCATTTGTACATTCAAAATAGAAAAAACAACACATTCCTTCTTTTCTTTTTGCAGACAGCAAGCCCTCTGCATATCTCTCAACCTGGAAAAAACAAAAATCTGGACAAAGGCCCATGAAAAATAGGTATAAATCTGTACGCTGATTAACATACAATTTGCATACATAATTATGTAACCCTACCCACTCAAATGGAATTGTGGGATACCAAGTTTCAAATGCAAACTGAAAAACAGGCAACCAAAATATGACCCCAGAATCCCCCTGCAGCCATTCCAATTCCCCATTACTTGGCTATTTCGGCCCCATTTACCATAAACACTGTAATGTGCATAATGCTTTAATTCTACAATGATTACTTGGATTTGATTTAAAACTTTTATTTTGCATTTTATATCACAAACACTAATAGACATTTGCTAAACAAAGCAATACAGCTCACAATGACAATAGACTTGGCATTAAATCTTCTCTGCCCTCAAAACTCACATTCATTGAAACAGCATTGAAACCCACATTCAAAGAAAATGCATCTGGCCAGTGGCAAATAAAGATTACCTTTGGGCTGTTTTCAAATCATAGTCTTCTTGCACATGAAACATACATGTGTTCTTTAATACACCTTCTTGGCTGTATTAAATTATATTCCTTGTATAATGGGTCTATATTACAAAATTGAAGCTGCGGAACTTCAAATACCATATGGTCGACACCATATGATCGAAGTTTTGTAACTTCAAAATTAAAAAAAAAAAAAAAAACAGAAAGGAAATGTACCCTGACGGGTTACAGCAGGGGGGCAATGCTCCCTGCACACCCACACCCCCTGCTACTTAAATATACCAACTCCGAGATCGTACTTTAAAGCACTACAGTGCAGAAAGGGAAAATTTCCCTTTCCTACACTGTAGCGCGATCTCGGAGTTGGTATATTTAAGTAGGGGGGGTGCTGGGGGGCTTGCCCCCTGCTTACAGCAAGTAGTTGTGTTTCCTGTCTTCTTTTAATTTTTTTATTAGGTATTTGATGTTACTGGACTTCGATGATATGGTGTCGACCATATCGTATTCGAAGTTCAGTAACTTCAAGAATCTAATATAGACCATGTATAAATACAGCACACTTGTTAGAGCATGTTTTAAATTTATTGTTTAGAACACTTTTCTAGTAAGCAAGGAAACAAAATCATGAATCAATAATAACAAAACTGCCCAATTCAGAACATTCCCATCATAAAAGTCTACTCAAACTTCTACAATCCACCAGTATCAGTAAATATGCACAGTCTCTACAGAAGTAAAAGTCATCTAAATAATTCCACATTAAAGAGATCTGTAACTAATGAAGAGGTTTCTGATAGCAAACAACTTTATATTTTATTGTTTCATCTACAAATAAAATACCCATTGCCCTTGAGGTAATTGCCTATGTTACATTAAACAAAATGATAAACTAATAATATTGCAATAGGGAATGGATGGCAAACTGATAACAGATTCATAGTTGCTCGGTATCTCCGCCAAAGAGGACATTCTCAGGCCTGCAGCATCCACCCCCTTTAAAAGCACAACACAGTATCAGCAGTTTGTCTACATAATGTGGAAGTAGAATCCACAGCCTTCTGCATCAAAAGCAAGTATACTACCTGTTGTGTTACTAACAATGCAAACAGACTTGACAGATTTGACATAAGCAGCTCTAACCTTCTCTTCCCTTGAAGAAATTTGCAGTACAAGAAATCTGGAAAAAGCCAAAATGTATGGGGGGGGGGGGGGCAATGGCACAAAACCAGGGAGTGAGACACATTTTAAACATTGCTTGTATAATTTTAAAACGTTGCTAGAATAAAATGTTTCGGTGTCATGTTTCCTGAAAGATATGAAGACTGAAACTTAAACAGCTATAATTATTTAGTGAATTCAGTTCTCATTAATTATGCCAGAAAACCACAAATTTTAAGGGAAACACAGACCAAAAGTATGAGCCAAACATTCCATATATGCTGTGAAACTTTGGACAGTTAAGAGCTATGGTCTTAACTCCTTGAACCACAAATGTGGTATGGTTAGGGAATTCAGGCTCTTGCCCCTGTACCTAAGGTACAGGGTTTGAGCCTCGGTAACCCTAACAACCAGCTCCCCATAACGGGGGCATTTTACTTACACACACACACACACACACACACACACACACACACACACACACATACACACACACACACACACACACACACACACACACACACACACACAAACACACACACACACAATTAAAGCAAAGAACTATAGCATTGCATAACTGCAAAAAAGCTTGTCCCATTTACACATACACTCTCTTTGACTACTTAAAAGTAAATGCAAAACATACCTGAAAAAGAACAACAGCATTGCAAACAGCACTTGAGTTGACTTACTTAAATGCAGAAAGCAAGCACCTGTAAAGCAAACAACTACAGCATTGGAATCAGCACTTGACTTACTTAAATGCAAAAAGCAAGCACCTGTAAAGCAAAGTACTACGGCATTGCAAACAGCACTTGACTTACTTAAAGAGCACCTGGCTTGGCTTGTCTCATTTCCAGCTTACTGCTGGACCGGAAGAAAAAACATTTCTCTTAACACACACTTGTTTCCAAAGCAAAGCACAGTTACTTAACTGCAAAAAAGCTTGTCCCATTTACACACACACACCTTGACTACTTAAAAGTAAATGCAAAAAGCACCTGTAAAGCAAAGAACTATGGCATTGCAAACAGCACTTGACTTACTTAAATGCAAAAAGCAAGCACCTGCAAAGCAAAGAACTATGGCATTGCAAACAGCACTTGACTTACTTAAAAAGCACCTGGCTTGGTTTGCCTCATTTCCAGTCACACACACTCTCCAAACCAGCCTGCTAATCCAAAGCAACAACTCATGCGAATCAAACCTGAAAATAAGGACATATCTCCAAAAATAGGAGCATTTTGTTTATGGATAAAACAGGCCTGGAACGCTGCTCCAAATTGGGACAGTTGAGAAATCTGTGTAATAGTGTGAATTAGTCTCAGTTCTTCAAAACCAGATAAGTCAATCTCTGAAATTTTGATGTGTGATTTATTCCAAAGTTCAGTAACCATAAAGTTAATTTCCTTACTATGGTGTAGATGACATAAACTATGGCTACAGGACTGGATGTTTACTCTCTCTCCAAAAATGCTTTGTGCTTGTGAAGCTGCATTTTCACTGATGTAAGATGGCAGGTTTCACACTTGTGATGGGAACAATGCATATTCATAGTAACTGACTGCAAATAAGCAGTTTAATATACAGCTTAAATAATGCTATACACATTTAGGAAAAGGCCGAAGAGGAAATTTCTGTGGGTACATAGTCTGATGCTTACATGATAGCTACTGACAATATAAACAGTATTCTACTGTTATTTGATTTATTTAACAACACGATTATAGGACTCCTACAGATTTTGGTCATAAGTGCAAATGAATATGTGGTGTGTGTGTGTGTGTGTGTGTGTGTGTGTGTGTGTGTGTGTGTGTGTGTGTGTGTGCGCGCGCGCGCGCATGCGCGCTCATGTGTCTGTGCGTGCATTTGTGTGTTTGTGTGTGCATTACAATTTAATGTAGCTGGTCAATCAGTACTTTCCGTGACAAACAATGTAAATTAAATGCTTTCCTTCTTATAGTCCCCTCATGGACCCATTGCCTGGCAGTAAGATTTCTTAATGAACTGCTTCCTTTCTTAAAGGTTTGACTCTTCCCGTCTTCATTTGCCTACTGTGCAACCAGTTGTAAGTCACTTAACCAGACAGTGCTTTTAGACAATTGAGAATATGGACTAGGCTCCTCACTGGTCTCCTTGGCCAAGTACCAAGTAACTACCTATGAACCTATGAAACTAGGGTCTTCACACATAGACAAGGTGAGAAGCAGTCTGCAGTGTTTGAAGGCAAATGATGAAATGTGGAATCCAGATACTGATCTAGGGAACTATAGTATAGGTATGATTCTACAACACTGTAATTGTTTGTTATGCCTTTAAAAAGTTTAAATAAAAATTGTCAGAAAACACCATAATGAACTAGCATACTTAACAAAAGCTTGCCGTTATTAATATATGCTATACATATATTAATAATGGCAACAAATATTAATATGAAGCCCCTTTAAAACAGTGAATTATCATAATGTCGACAGCAAACAGTGAGATGAAAACCATGAAAGTTTATATTACTGAACGTTCACATCATCATAAGTTTTCACCGTAAAAGGAGACAGTTGGCCAAGATAGTGAACTTTGCCACTTTCTCCACTGTAGTACAATCTTGGAGTTGGTATATTTGGTTGGGGGGGTGGCTGTGGAGGTGAAGCCCCCCCACTTGTGTGGGTTTTATTTGCTTCAGTTTGTTTATTATTTCCTGTTGGCCAAGTGTATGGTAATTTGCTGTTTTAAAGTAGATCCATTAATATATGTACAGCACATATTAATAATGGCAACATTATAAATATTTGCTGTACATTGTACAAATGTTCTGTCTGCAGCTTAAACGACCCAGCCTGCTTTAATACTGTGCAATCAAGTAGTAAAGATGCTGGTGCTACATGCAAAAGGCTGTGAAGCAGAATTTTGACCTTGTGGTCATGAGAAGCAGTATTCTGACATTGTTGTCAGTAATCAGTACTGTTTAGACAAGTAGCATTCTGTCCTTGTGCTCATTGACTGGTACTGTCTGGACAAGTAATATTCTGTCCTTGTGGTGATTGACTGGTACTGTCTAGACAAGTAGCATTCTGTCCTTGTACGCATTGACTGGTACTGTCTAGACATAAACTGACTCAAATTGTGCCTCATATGTTTGCAGAACATTTTGAAAGCACACATACTATGAAGAATTTATTTTTTCCTAGAAATCAAGGTTGGCCTGTCAGTTGCTATACTGGCATACAGAACATTCAGCATCAGTTGAAACTCAACTGACCCATCCAACTACAGACCCATTGCCATCCTATCCCCTCTATCCAAAATACTTGAAAAATGCATCCACTCACAGCTTCTTAACTATCTCCTACAACAAAACCTGCTTACTTCCACCCAACATGGTTTTAGGCCAAACCATAGCACATCTACTGCACTCCTTGTTTTACTCATACCATTGCTGAGGCCTGTGACAATAGCCAACTCATATCCTGCCTTTTCCTTGACCTCTCCAAAGCTTTTAACACAGTCTCCCATCCTATCCTATCATCCTATCCAAGCTATCCATGCTCAACCTATCTCCTACTTCCCTATCCTGGTTCTCCAGCTACCTCTCCGATATGCTATAATCGGTCAGATGGCTGTCATCCTACTTTCCCTCCATTCCAGCCACAGCAGGTGTTCCACAGGGTTCTATCCTGGGCCCCCTTCTGTTTAACATTTTTACTAATGAACTGTACACATCCTGCAAAAAATCAGCCCTAATCCAATACGCTGATAACTCAACCCTCATCTCTATTGCTTGCAATATCTCTGAAATCCATACCCAAACTCATGATGCCTTTCTATCCATTGGAAAGTGGCTTCCAGAAAATCATCTTATCCTAAACCCTAGGAAAACCAAACTTCTGCTCTTTTTCCTTCATTCATGCTCCCATCATAAGTCTACATTTCTCATCACATCCTTTAATAACACCATCATACAACCTGAACCTCACACTAAACTTCTAGGTGCCATCATTGATGATGAACTTAAATTCAACCAACATATACTCCATTGTATAAAAAAAAACACACCAGAAACTCAGCCTGCTTTATCATAACAGAAAACTTCTTACTTCCAATGCTAGACTGTCCCTGGCACATGCACTTCTCCTCCCCTCCCCTCCCTTCTTTATGCCATCCCTATCCTAACTAACACTCAGTCCACAACCCTGTCCAAACTACAACAAAACTTATCACAAAACTGCAATTTTTATCACCAGCTCCCCTTACAACTCTCACCATTGCCTTGCACTCAGCTCCCTCTAATAGCTTAAACTCCCCCAACTACTCCTTCAATCACAATTCCAAATAATACACTCTGTACTTTATAAACCTTCTTCCTGCCCAGGTCTCTCCTCCCTGATATCCAACTACACAGCCTCTAGGACCCTCCACACCTCCAACCAGCAGCTCCTGGATATCTACAAACCAAAGAAAACTATGGGGAAATTACTCTATAAATGTTCTGTAGCCCAGGCTTGGAAAACACTCCCATTAAACATACGATCCATTACCAACCCATTACACTTCAAAAAAGAGCTCAAGCTCCACCTGTCAGGACCCTACCCAATTCCTCATCCTTTTTTACATTCATACTCTTCATATATCCACTTCTTTAGTCTCAACTTTCTCCACTTTGCAATCTACTGGTATTTATCCAGAAATTATAATCTCTAAACATTTATAGCTCAATCATTTCAATCTGACTTTGCTATTTATATCTAATGCTACTGCCTATTTTTCCATTTAGTTTTTTTTTCTTCTCTCTTCATTGTTCCTTCATTGTTTACCTGTATTGGTAATTATATTATCTTGGAGTATAAATCTGTATAATACTGTACATTATTTTTGTAACTGGAGCTGTTGATAATCATATTATCTCGGAGTATAAATCTGTATAATACTGTACATTATTTTTGTAACTGGAGCTGTTGATAATCATATTATCTCGGAGTATAAATCTGTATAATACTGTACATTATTTTTGTAACTGGAGCTTTTCTCCTCGGGTCTCCACTGAAAATGGGCTTCTAGCCCAGCTGGGCTAACCTGGTTAACAAATGTCAATAAACAAATAAATAAATAAATATTATGAGGGGCTCCATCTCCATCCTTGTCATGTGCAGCCAGTCTGGAAGCACATACTGATCTCCCCAAGACAGAAAGAACCTCCATAGGACTAGTAGGGTGCTCACTAGTGTAGGAAAAGAAACAGAGGACACTCTTTGGTGTTTGGAAAGGTTCAATGGCTAGAGATTCCCAAACAGATATTTAAAAGTAAGTACATAGTTTTGCACAAACACAGATAAATGCTGACACTAAGCAGTTATTGCAGTTCATACTATTTATAATGACTTACTGTTTCTCCTGGTTCTCCTTTGTCTCCTGGTGGGCCAGGCTTTCCTCGGGATCCCTTTTGGTATATAACATGAATCAGTAACATGAATCAGTAATTTATAGAATGCACAAAATAATGCCAATTAATAATGCTACTGGTAATCACAATTACTTGCAAATATTAGACAACTTAATTACACCCGGTCACTATCATGCATATTTCCTAAGCAGTCCAGCACTTTAAATCCCTGTTGCATCAAATAACGTTTTGACTGACAACACTAGGCAGGATTCTATTTTTAACACAATTAAATGATACAAGAATTCAAGTTACATGTGATCTAAAGCACATTCACACCTACCCTATTGTTAGAAGGTTGATTTTGTTCTACATGCATCTGAGGTATTTTCAGACACAGCCTGTTAGTAACAGATTGGTTTTGCTCTATATTATGCTAATGGCATTAATGAATGGATGGCCACTAGTGCTTTTGGAGTTCACAGAGGACAAGGCCTGAAAAAGCCTGCTGTTGGACTCCAGTGCTATACCACAGTGACCACACGTAATTCAAAAGGCTGGGGCAGGATAACTGAAAGTACATTCACTAGGTCGCAGCAGTTTGAAATTCAGAGATAGAATTTGGGATGAAGTTTTTGAATGGTATTAGGGCATCAGAAAATATGGAATCAACATAAGTGAATCTTCTGCAGTTGGTACTTAACTCCATAAATACAGTAAAGAGATGGGAGAAAGGAGACCACCAAGTACTGGAAATATCAACAAAAAAGAGCTTGTTATGTATACATGCACACATTCTCTGATGTTGAATTAGGGTGAGGCAAAGATGAGCAGAAGCAAATTGAAGTGTGGAAGGAATTACTTGTTAGAGACGGAATTCATTTCGGACTTATACCTGCCAGAGATAGAAGACTAGAAAAGGGGCTACAAGAGAAGAGTATCAGTTATGTGTTTACTGTTATCTGGGGTACATAAAATAAATGTTAGTGGCAAGACAGTAGACTTCAAGGTTGATGTTCCAGCTACAACATTATTAAATCTAAATCTTTCACACTTGCAAGAAAAGTGCTGTGGAAAGCAAAACAGACTGTAAAAAAATGTCCAGATTCTGAATCTCACTCCCAATAATAGAAAAAGACTGCAAATTGAATTAAAACAGGGGGTGTGTATTAAGCTCATGTATGTTAGGTTTATTGCAACTTTCCAGGATACAAGGTTGTTAGGAAAGCAAGTGACTAGGCAGTCAGGAAACATCACAAAATAACATTTTTTTATCTTATGCACATAATGTGATTATTATGACTAACGAGGTGTGCTATTAAACAAGTTTATGAACTGTTTACTCAGGGATTCAGACACTGAGGCCTATTGATTAATAATAAAAAATGCCAAGGATATGAAAAGGAACAGATGATTAAGGGGATAAGTTCATTAGGGAATAAGCAGATTTTTTAGGTCTTTAAATGGAGAAGAAATAAGAGAGTTGACTAATGGTCACAAAATGGTCAAAAAATACTTACATGAAAAGAATGAAAGCCCTGTCACTGTACTATGCATCATACAGGCTGCTGAGAGGTGAGCTATGCTTGGCCTACAGACCAGTCTCTGACCCTGCCATAATGGAAATGCTGCACATCCACATATCAAACAGGACAAGAGTCACTCATTCCAGGCATCTCATCCTAGCCTGTGACATTAACAAAACATGTTGGAGAGACAGATGCATCTCCCAGAGATTGCTTCTCCTCTGGAATAAACTCCCATATCATGTGAAGCAGAGCTCCTCAATGCCCTGTTTAAGTATAACCTTGATAACTGGATGGGTTCCCGTAAACTCATCCCGGGGGTGGCACCTATGTCCCTCATGCACAAGGGTAGTCAGTGTTGATCATAGAATTGCTCTGCTAACAGTAACCATCTAATTATGGTCAATTAGGGTACACAGCATTTTTACACAGCTAGGCTTGTAGAGGCCCTATGCCATTAGCCTAGTAAACTCCTATGAACCTATGAAATAAGTTGAAGTTTGGACCATATGCGCTGTTTATTTCCTCTTTAATGAATATGTAGTTAGCAAAGATAGTTTTAAAGTTGATATTTAATTATATAGAGAGAGTAAGTTTATTATACCCGAAGGCCAATAAAATTAACTCAACAAAAAGAAGAGATTTTATGTTAGGTGGAAGACCAAAGAAGGCTTTATTATGTTAATATTTTGTCTTAAAACCAATAGTCTACATATGTTGGTTTGCATTTGTTTTAGTGGCATTGATATGCACCTTGATAGAAGAAATGTGAAGTGGTAAATGTCATGAAATGTGAAGTGGTAAATGTCATCTATCAGCAGTGAGAGAAAATATGAAAGAGGTAGTCAAGAAACTACAAATATGGTAAAATGGCAAGAAATGTGTGTGTCTAGATAAGATACTCTGGTACAATGTTATTTTGTACCTTTTTTACTGAGAGATGGAAAAAAAGAGTAGTTAAGTGGAAAAATAGAATAATTTGACAAATAAATCAGGTCACCTGACAAAACTAAATGTGGGATATTGCCAACTGGCTGAAACAAAGCATAAATTTAAAAACGAGAGACTCTGGTGGAATTACATGAATAAAATAATTTTTGCATCAAATGTCTTTAGTCATAGCAGGGGTTTGTGGAAATAATGGAAGATGACAAGGCTACACAAAAGCCTGTGTAGATCAGCTAAAAGCAATATCCCTTTACTCTGTCTCCTACCAGCTATTAAGGGAGGATCTGAGCCTATCTTACAAGGCACTGTCAAATCCAGCCCCGATGGAGCTGTTATACATTCACAAGATAAACTTCACGAGGACCACTAAATTTAAGGATCTAAACATGGATGTGACATGAGCAAAACATGCTGGAGAGACAGATATGTGTCTTGGAGATTACTCCTTCTCTAAAGCAAGCTTCCTATTCATGAAAAACAGAGAGGTTCCCTGACCCTCTTCAAACACAGTTTGGATCAATGGATGTGGAATTGTAAATTCACTCACTTTCTTTATGGACAGGGGCCGTCTGTAAAATATTCAAAGGCGTAGGTATGAAACTAAGCCATCCTCTAGTCATTAGAGATCAAAAATTGAGTAAAATACTGGTAAAAATGGCCAAGCTTGTAAGGGCTGTTCAGCCATTAGCCGAGTAATCTCCTCTGGACCTATAAGAAGGGGGCACAAACTTCATGAGGATATATTACACTAGCCTATTGCAAACATCTCTAAATCCACTTTACCAGTAATGTTGGAAACTGGAAGGAAAGATGAGCAGCACGGACAGTACAGAGGTAAAACTATAAACTGAAATATATTTCAGAATAGAAAATGTAATGTATTCAGAAGGATTTCAAGTGCTTCCTTCAGAGATGTACATTACTTTGTACTAAAAATAAAAATGTCACATGCAGAAGGTTGGAATTTGATTTGTATTCAGCCTTCCTTTATGTCATTTGAACCAGTTTGTAAAAACTTTTATTTTACCACCTTTCATTTGTATTTCAACCTGGTTTTCTTTTCTCTGCTTCTTAATGTTTGGACATGAAGTTGTGCCTTTTTTAAGTGTGTTTTCCATTTTAAAATAAATGCGTTACTCTTCTTTGAATCTGTGCCAATTAATTTTTAACATTGGCTTGAATTATCAACATCTCAAGGAAAAAGGACTCCAGTTTTAGTGGATAGAAAGAAATGTTTGACAGTTTTGTGATGCTCAGTAGTCCAAAAATATATAAATAGCCAAAGTGCATATTCATGAACAGGGGTTGCAAGGGTCAGGATGTTACCTGTCCCCCAAGGTATAGAAATACTAGAAGTTTTTATTAGAAGCAAGATAGTATGAGGGCTAAGCAATCTGCATTGGGTGGAGGGTTATATGGCTTACCCCCCACAAAAATAATGTATGTGTTAGGATTTAGCAGAAAGTTATTTCAAACATATTGTTTCATTTAAGATTACTTTCAATTAAATGAATCTTTGTGAGTTGGGTGGGGATCCAGATTCTCATTAAGTTCAGATGATGGCACCTCAGAATTGTAGCACCCCTCCCTTCATGTTCAACTGCATTACTGAAAAATGAATCCAAGCAGCTAGTGTGGCTACCCGAACTCATAACCTTGCTATCCTCTCAGCATCAAAGATGAATGTCCTACCTGATGAGCCACTAATGCTAAATGTTAATAAATTTCAGAAATATGTTAGGGGAGACAACTTGATTATTCTCATGTCTCTCCTGTCATGAGTCATGTACTGTACAGGTTTGTTGCAAAAATGGTAGTTTCACAGATACAGTGCAATGTTATGCTTGGGTAGGATAATCTAGAAATAATTTTGCATGCATCAGGAAATCAATGACTATTGTGTATGTGAGGTAAAGTGAAGACATGGCTATTAAAATGTCAAGATTTTGAGATTTGAGTTATCAAGCATAAAATGAAATGTTATCACTAGAAATGCATATCCAGAACTCTTGTACCAATGAATCCTTTCAGACTAAATTGTTCACATGATCTTCTTAAGGTCTGTCTTCACAAATCTTGCAAGTATTGGTAAATTTGTTCCAAATATATACATTATGCCCACTGGCAGAATCATAATCCCAGGCCTAAGCAAACAATGTCATGTGCTAGAGCTGGGGCTACACATAAAACATGAGCAAAATCTGTGACTAAAATGGTTAAATTGTGGCCATTAGCTGAGGCATACAAACACATACCAAGCTAAAAATCTCTCCAGAAATGCCTGCATGTTGCATGCTTATGTCCATGCAGAATATGGTCCTGCAACTTTAGATTATAAGTATGCATGTACAGGGATATTAGATTGTGGGATAGCTCAAGCAAGGACTCAAATGAAATAATGCAGATAATATGGACAGTGAAGGAAAATAACAGAAAATCTAAGATTGCTCTATTTGAGATTAGTTGTGCAGATTTGATATCTACTTCTGTACCCTGTTTCATTATTTAGGACTTGGGGATTGGTCACCCCAGTGTCAATTAAAGAAAAATGGAATTCGTTGCTGGAGGTGGTGACAAAAAGATATTGCCAGATTTGCCAAATTCCTGTTTCCCCAAATGTCAATGAACAGTGTGGAGTTGATAGCCCAAAAGTGACTTAATATATGCAAGCATCTTTACTGATTTTTATTAAAGCAGAGCAGGTAGAAAATTAAACAGATATCACAAATTCCATCCATAAATTTTTCATTAGCGGGAAATATATGTGCACATCTATGAGCACTCCTAGCTGCAAATGTAACAGTATGTCAGTATAAAATGGTTATAAATAATGATAAAAGAAATACTTTATTCTCCTTTCATAAAATGACCAGTAATCATTGTATGGATGAAATGAAATTAATTTGTTCACCACTCGAACATCATAACTTGTTTAAGGTGTCTGTGTGTGTGTATGTGTGTGTGTGTGTGTGTGTGTGTGTGTGTGTGTGTGTGTGTGTGTGTGTGTGTGTGTGTGAGTGTTTGTGTGGGTGTGGCCATTACACATATCATTTACAACTCACATAATGCAATGCATATGAGAACAGCCTGCAGGCATTAAATAGCAGTAAGAAAACAACATGGTAATTACCACTGTCTACACACTGAATGGTTGCTGTAAAAACATCATGACTATCATTACAAATATGTTCTTTAGGTAAGTATCAGCATATATGAGAGTCAGCACTACTGCATTATGTTTTTGCTTTCTTTGCAGCCAGCTAATTCCATTAATATAGAAAGAGTTGTCACATATCATGTAGAATTTTAATGCTAATTGACTGTCATGCATCCTGATCATATTTATACTATACAAGAATATGCAATACATCATAAATACATCTCTTTCTCTCTCACACAAACACACACACACACACTTACATGTGCGTTCGCATTCTCTCATGTAGTTGCACCCAAACACACATAAGACCCAGACACACACACAGACACACACACACACACACACACTCATGCACACGCCCACACACTGCACGTACCACACACACTAGCACTCATGCACAGACACATACACACACACACACACTAGCACTCATGCACAGACAGACACATACACACACGCTAGCACTCATGCATACACACACACACACACACACACACACACACATGCTTATGCAAACAACCCCCCCCCCCACAGATGTGCACTTATAGGGATAGCCCAACTTTTTCAAGGAATGTAATTACTTACTCTATTACCTGGTTCTCCAGGCTCACCCTGAAAAAGAAAAGAAGCAGTTTGCTCACGTGTATTGTATAAAGAATATGCACATGAATTGCGTGTCCATTTTTCTTAAACATGTTATATAAACACCAGAAGAGACTGCAAGCATGTTTATAATGATGAGTCTATGTTATGCTAGCAGAAAGTATTTGACATGGGATGTACATTGTGGTAAACATGAAAATAACTTCCTCAGGCTGACAATCAGCATGAAACTCAGTAATCCGTAAATCCTGAATCTTCATTAATCCTTGTGATAAAATAAGAAGCACACCATAAGGAACACCTGCTTATGTACATTGGCTAGAAATAATCAGACATTCAGTTTTTTTTTTGAGTGTCCAAGAGGCCCTCATTGCCTCCCACGTTATACCTTTCCCACATGCAAACTTGTGTCTGCCATAAGGGAAGTAAATATTGCATAGAACAAATGTACATAACCTGAACATTTGGCCAAGCCATTTAAATAATTTTATACATTCTCACAAGGGATAACGTCATTTACACCTTTATTTTTCTATTATAATCACATAAGACCACGTTTTATTAATGCCAGCAGCCATTTTACCAACCTGCATGCACTTCACTGCCTCACAGTTTCCACTTATCTCTGTTCTGAAGCAGAACGTTCCTTCCTTACTCTCAGTGTAACATAGCATATTTACTTATCATCTTTTGTTGACCAGATTAGTCCCACTACCCTAGTAGCCTCATTTCAAGGGAAACCCGAGTTAGTATTTATACTACAAGGGAAAACTTGGCCAAGACATTAAGGGGACTTCCTCTACTCTTTTCAATAGGCACTGGGGAATCTTTTACATCCCCCTGAGCTAACACCAACTCAAATAGATGGGGCCTCAGTTTAACAACTTATCTGAAGCATGGTATACTCAGGAGTGCAGCACCCCCCTTATGCTACACTGCAGTATCAGTTATCGGTCTACTTGGTGTAGGAATAGAACCTGTAGCCTTCTGCACCAAAGGTGAGTGTGCTACCTGGTGTACCACTGATAACACCATTACATGATATAGCATAATCATAACTGCATGTGACATCTCATACACACCTGTTCTGCATTACAACAATTTTTTCCTACTCTCAGACTTGAATAATATAATTTAACATAGAATAACACACTATGACATAATAAAACAGAACTTCATATGACACTTTATTTGCCCCTTCCAAAAAATAAGTATCCTGAATGGTTCATTGCCACTATCCTCATATTTCAAACTTTGTGAAATAGAGAGTCCCTCTTGTTTCTGACAATCTAATGAAAGATCCTTTCTATATCCTCTTTGTCACATAAAGTGGAACGTAAATCCACTTAAATGATGCGTTGAGCAGTATCAGCCATTTCAGTCTTTCAAGAAATGTATCTTCACAGTTTGACTAACACAGAGACCAGGAATGTGTTCACATGCAATTATGACCCTATTTGTGTGAGAAAACAGAGTGTATATGCTTCTGTAGTGTTAATTTTTGTACTGTGTGGAGTTTTTCTCCCAGAGCCTTCTCTGAAAATGGGCAACCTGCCCAGTCGGACTCTCCTGGTAAACAAATGTAAAATAAATAAATAAAATAAAAATAAAATTCATAAGATGTAATTCTTTAGTACTCAGACTATATTCTTAGAGATTACAAGGAGGTAGTCAAGCCTTGAAGGTTGAATTGTTTGCATGTAATTCTATTAACCAGTTAAAATGTCATGACCTGAAGTTTATATATACATCACACTGGATATGTCACACTTTGAATGTCTTGGGAAAACGCTGCTCCCTATCCTAACTTTGATGCACTGGTATAAAAGCTAATCTCTTCAGTAAAATCAGGAGTTATTAACATAAGATCAGAACACAGGATCCTTTTTAGCTCTTTAAATAAATATATCTGCCTCAAAAGAGCATTGCACCTTGACAGATTTTTCATCTTCTGAGACTTCTCGGAGGACCAGCAATAGTCATAAAAATAGTCACAGACTTTCTTTAATACTCATCTAGTGCAAAGCAGCCTTCCCTTGGCCCTTAGTGGATGGCACAGGATAGATTTTCTGTGGCATCTCTTTTTTCATTTCAAGGTCATACTGCTCTGTCCTTTATTTTCTTGGCTGCAATGTTATCAATAACTGCATTTACTCTTTGTCACCTTGAATGGCTCCTGTCATTTGGCCAGACATTTGTTTTATGTGGAAGGTATTAGGACTGGTTCCTTAACTTCTTGGTTAAATTCTGTAAGTCAGATCTTCTTGTTATAAATGCATTGTTGTATTAACTGGACTCTGTGCATGTACTCTCTTACTATGGACATTACCAGCTTTAATCTATCCTATAAGCTAACATAACATTTGTTCACACTTTAAAATGGTGTGGTTTCCGCTTGCCAGGTTAGCTTAGCAATGTTAAGAAGCTCTCTAAGATTCTGTAGCTTTTTTTTTTTTGGATTATAAAGCTATAGATTTATCATACGCCATAGGAACTATTATGCCTAAAGCAAATTTTTCAGTTTTCCCAATCCTATCTGTAGTTAGTAAGATATGTCTTAACAATGTGGTTAATACCCCTCACATTTATGACATTAATTGGTTCTTTTTGTTTCACAAAAGATGATATATTTCTTATGCAGTTTTAGACTTATCAACATGCAAAACAGTTTTAACTGTTGTTCCCTTAACTAATATACATTCTACTAAAGTTACTATCAGTGTTTGGAATTAGTTTGTAGTACCCATTTCTTACATTGTTGGAGAAAGCTATTTAAATGTGTCTACTGTAAAACCTTGCAACTTTTTGCTTTACTGTTGCTATTAAGTTCAAACCAGATGTTTAAAGAGTGTGTCTGAAATCATGCATCTGTGCACTTTAAAAGATCACTTATAAAATGTTATGTTTTCTACTTTGGGAGTTATATCAGTCCTGAGCATAACATTCTGTCTTAAGCATTTCATAGTCTATGCACTTAGTTTCTTTGACATTTGTGTACATTTCAATGTCCCTCCTGTGAGAGAAGATGACAGGATTTTTGCCCCATCTGCTGGGTTGTAGTACTCTGTGGTGTCATAGCACATACATTTCCCAACATGCACTAAAGGTTATTATCGCTCATACGTTTCATCAAAGGTAGCACAGTCTTGGAGTTGGGAATGGTGTTGGCCTGCACAACTAATTGTTACTGTAGTTGCACCAGATTTTGATTAGTTCCCCACCAGTGATTCCACTTTTTTTTTCAAATAATTCTTCCACGGTTTCATCAACAATTAACTATGCTAGGAGCACAGCAATCACAGTGCTGTACAGAATTAATAGTTAAACTGGCAGCAGAATTACTATGAGGAACTGAAAGCCAACAAGTCTCTGATACACTGCTTACATTCACCCCCATTGTGTATGACCAAGTAGTCACTGGTGACAGGTCATATATAAAAAAAAGGTTTATTTTACAAATGAAAAGAAAAACAAAATCATGTTCCACTTGGCTTTGCAACTCCAAACAAAGTACACAGTACATAAAGTTGGCTTTATCCAGGATTCATTGTTCACACAACCACAACAAAGTTTAGGTTGTCTTAAAACAAAAGTTTAAGGTTGCAGGACTCTCCCAGGTGCAATCAGTTAACACAAAAAACAGCATTTTTTGCAGGTTGGCTGTGCCCCCCCCCCCACACACACACTTCCCCTATTACTTATATATATATATATATATATATATATATATAAAAGAGTTCCAGGACTGCACCACAATTTGCTCGACCTCATGCAAAAAACACATTTTTTCTTCTTTTTTCAATATGTAGCTGATCGAGTAGATGAGTTTGATCAATTTCTGATTTTGGTAAAATACAATATAAAACAAACAAGGTGGAGGCTACACCCCCCATACCCCCCATGTGGGTGGCTGCGCCCCCCCAACTATATATACTAACTCCAGAATTGCACTACAGTGCGGAAAGGGCATATACCTTTGCTTGCCTTACAGAACTCTACACAGTGCCATATATACTAAGTTCAGTTCAGTGAAATGAGATTCAGTAAAATGAGTTTGCAATAATTTGTGCTTTTGAGCGATGTGTTCGGGGTGAAATGAAATTCAGTGAAACTGAAATGAGATTCAATGAAACAAAGTAGACCCATATATATATATATATATATATATATATATATATATATATATATATATATATATATATATATACAAACACACACACACGCACACACACACAAACACACATACATATAAACATATACACGTATCTATGATTTATATCATTAAAATAAAACCCTTATATCAACAAATATTTCTTCTATTCCCAACCCAGTGAAAACAATTAAAACCTATTGAATAACCTAAAATCCCATCTACCATACATCTAATCACCTCAGTCTTCCCAGCCTACATACCCCTGCTACAACCTTATCCTACTGAACTACAGAGCCATTTTAGACCCCGACTCTAACCCTAAAACTCCCCTCATACCATTTAAAGCTAAATTCCCCAGTAACTGCCTAACCACTGTACTCTCTTCCTGCTCCCTAAACCAAAATTAACTGATTACTGCCTAGCCCTCATAATCCTCAACTGCTAAATAAACCAACATTTTTTGATTGTTCCGTAAACCCTAAGAACCTCCTCACACTTCCTAAATGTAAGGTTTCTTTCCCATTCCTTAAACCTAAATTTCCCTGTCACTCCCTGACATCAAGCCTAAATACCCTAGTAAATAAGTCAGCATGGTAAGTGAATCACACATACTCACTTACACTGTTAACAGCTAACAAGCAAACCTCAAACACAGCTCATCTGCCAGCAAAGCAACAGTTAAACAGACAAGTTTAAAGAAAAGCTGCAAAACGTGCCTTCATACCTTCAATGAAATCCAATTCAGTAATACCAATGTGACCCCATCTATATAAAACCAATGTGACCCCATCTGTATTATTTTATACACATAGGGAAATATGCACATTGTAGCTTGCTACAGATCCCCCACTATGCCCCAGGATTCCCACTCCTCATTTCTTGATACATTGGAAACTATTAGGGTACAACCTAACACCCTAATAATGGATGATTTCAACTACCCCACCATTACCTGGGAAAACTACTCATGTACCAACTCTTGTGCTCAATGTTTTCTGGAATTCATAAAATCTAATGCCTTGGATCAACTTATCCACATCCCCACCAGGGGCAGCAATATCCTAGACCTGGTCATTACCAACATGGGCAACCGGTATTCCACACCAGAGGTCAATTCCTTGTTGGTCAGATCAGACCACAAGCAAATCACCCTAGACATCCACATCCCAGCCCCACCCCCACCCCATTAGGGAAACCACTGTAAACAATTTCCCCAAAGCCAACTTCATGCTTCTTAAGACAGAAGTGGCAAACTTCACGACACCCATGCTGACAGACAGTAGAGATATGACTGCTGAATCCTATACAATTGCACTTTATAAGCACTTACACGAGTGCATGGATTGTACAATCTCTAACAGAACCAAGATGCTATCCTCCAAAAAAAGGCCAATCTGGTGGTCCTGTGCTATAAACAAACTCTACAACAGTAGAAAGAAACTGTTGCAAAAAAAGAGTAAAATCCCATGACTGGAGGAACTCCGTGGTCAGCCTCAGTAAGAAGCTGAGATCCCTCATAAAATCCTCCAAAGCTAGTTACAAAGACAAAATCGCCACTGATTCTAAAGACAGCCACAAAGCATTCTATAGCTATGTCAAGAATCTGAATGGCAACACTCACATCTGCTCTGAGTTACTGCACAATGGCACTAAATGTACAAAACCAACTGATATTGCCAACATCCTGGCAGATAGGTTCAGTGCTAACTATACCCCCTCTCATCCCCTAAAGGGCCCATCTCTATACCGGAAAAATGCAAAGTACCTGTAATCACGGCTGCACAGGTAAAAAACATACTCTCCAAAGCCAAGAACACAGGATCCATGGGACCTGACAACATCCCAGGCTGCGTTCTACATTAACTACAGAACAAACTGGCACCCCACCTAAGTACCATATTCAATCATAGCCTCACCTCAGGCTTTGTGCCCAATGAATGGTGCACAGTAACAGTTATCCCACTCCACAAAGGGGGAGCCACCACGGACCCCGAGAACTACTGCCCCATTAGCCTGATGAGCCTCATCTGCAAGGCTATGGAGCGTATCATCATGGAACTTATAAACAATGACATTTGGTAATCTCCAAACTCTGGACCCTACCCAGTTCAAGTTTGTAAAAGGCAGATCATGTCTCCTAAACCTGATAGACTTCTTTGAAGTGGTCACCAAAGCTGTAGATGAGGGTAAGGTGGTAAACACAGCCTATCTAGATCTCACCAAGGCTTTTGACACTATCCCCCACTCTGGAATTATAGACAAACTCACTAAACTAGGTATAAATCCCGATGTCACAAGATGGGTTGCCAACTGGCTCACTGACCGAACCCACACTGTGAAAGTAGCAGACTCTAAATCCAACTTCAGACCAGTGACAAGTGGAGTACCACAGGGTTCAGTCCTAGGTCCTCTCCTGTTTGGTATCTACTTCTCTGAAGTACAGGCTAACACAGAAGGTCTTTGGCTAACAAAGTTCGCAGATGACTGCAAACTAGGAGCCATAATCAAATCTTCTAATGATGTGGACATCCTACAAAAGGGCCTCACTGAGACAGATGCCTAGTGTCAAAGCCATGGCCTCAAGCTCAATGCCAAAATTTTCTTTACATGTGACAATATATATTTGAATATTTCTCCTACATGTACATCTTAATAATATAATACAGCCATACGCTGCATTCACATAAGACATGCAGATACTTACCTTTACCCAAGTCCCAGGTGGCCCTTGAGGTCCTGGCAAGCCTGGAAGTCCTGGAGGTCCAGCAGCACCTGGTTGCCCAGGGTCACCCTTTGCACCCTAAAAATTAAAGAAACATCACAGTTTTATGCTATTTACATCATTCCTATAGAGAGAGAGAGCGAGAGAGAGAGAGAGAGATAGATACATTAGTTTTCTGTTCTTCCTTTAAAATAACATTGTTGAAATGAACTAAAGATGTAACTTTGAATTATTAAGTTTGGAAACCCACAGGTTCTATTTTACTAATAAATGTAAGGACAAACAGCCTCATTAATTATTTTATAACTGTGTACATAAGCAGTGGTTTAAAACGTTCCTGAAGTAACTACAAAGCATGGTAGCATTCTATCCAGATTTTCATTCGATTACAGAGAATTATGATATGCCATGTCCAAAAACTGCATTTTAACTGAGTCTTTTGCATTATAAACATCTAACTTTAAAGAAACCCTTCAGAAATAACTTAAGCATGGGCAATATCAGGAAATAATGATTATCAAGAATGTCAAAAATAATATATCATCTTTCATCAAACTTACTTCTAATAGTATTAGATAATTTACTTCCATTTAAAATATTCAGCCCCCAGCACTGTAAGACGGTTCAACATGCAAAAAACAATTTTTTTATACTTATACAGATATTTGTCTAGTGCTTCTAAAAATATACCCTCAGTCATTTAAACAATGTTCTAGTATTAATGATGGACAGTATTTCAAATATTCATGTCAGGAAATTAAATGCATAAGAACTGACAAAAAACAGTGCATTCTTAAGGTTTCATGGAACTATTTGACGTGCACTCATCCTTCGTAATGTGCAGCTCCACTTTAATGATGTCCATCCTTCACATTCTTCGTATATTTTGAAACTTCCTTATTTTCTTTAAAACAGAGAGTTACCATTAAATAGAACTCTAGTATAATTTAAACCAAGGCAAAAATCTGAATTTTTATTTAGTGTTTCACTAGATGCCACAGTGGTGTGACAATTAGTGTTGCTGTCTCACCATGATGGGTTCACCAGTTCAGGTCTCACCTGAGGTACGTCTGGTTGAAGTATGCACATCTTCTCTGTGCCTGTGTTATTTTCTCCAGTTTGCTCCCACATTGCAAAAACATGTAGTAGCCACCATCTAAATTGCTTTGAGGTGTCTGTGCTATGTGAAAATGAGCATATGTACTGTGATGAGATGGCAACCCATTCAAGATAATGATCTATGCACTGCTGCTACTGAGTGATGGGATAGACTACATTTCCCTGAAACCTGATATTGGATTAACCATGTATTTTTTAATGATTTAGTCAGATATGACTCTTTGTGAACACAAAGACATTAGCACAGCAGGTTTGTCTATTAACAGCTTTTAGTTCACAGCAAAATAAAATATATATATATATATATATATATATATATATATATATATATATATATATATATTTATAATAAGAACACTACCGGTGATACAAAATCATTTTTGTTGAGTTAAAATTGCTTTCTTCAACTCAGAATTAGTTTTCCTGACCTGGGCCACATGGCATATCACCTTTCAAGTAGTGGTCAAAGTATAATTGAACAGTAAGTTGAATATTTCTCCTCCATATACCTCTTAATAATCTAATACAGCCATATGCTGCATTCCCATAACACATGCAAATACATACTGTACCATGCAGTTTAGTGAATGAACATGTGATTGATGGGTTGGATATCTATCACTGCCCATCAGTAACACATATAGTCCCAATATGTGCATTAATCAATGCATGATCTGTCGACAACTGAATTTTAAGGAGTAATTTTACTTTGTACAGTTATGCAACCATGGAGTTAGTACATGAAAGTAAATGGGCAGTGTAGGGGACAACTGAGTCGGGGTGCCCTGTTTTTGTGATTTGTTTCAGGAACATGGTAAGCTGGTTCACTAATAGAGAGTGTTTACCAACTTTTTGATATTAGATGAAATTGTTTGTACAGCAGGAAAACTTGCTTTAACTTTTCTTCCTGCATAGAAAAGTAACATTTCATTAGGGATGAGGTATGATTTTAGTTGTATTTTTATAAGCCACAGTTCAGTATTTATGTAGCTTGAAGCATGATGCACTCAGCGCATTTTTTGAGATAATATGTATGTAATATTTGGTGTTTAGTTTTATCAATTTCTAATTATACAATCAGTTGAACATGTGAACTTTTAAATCATCCTGCACACTTAATTAAAGGCATTTAATCCTTAACTAGCAATTAAAAAACAGTTGCTCCAACAACATTTTTAAACACTTCTTTCTGCATCTGTGCAAACTCATGCATTTGATCACAGCTTTATAATCCACAGTACCATTAAAGTTATGTTCTAATTTAAATCTCTAGAACCTTACTTTATGGGAAAAGGATACAGTATGACTTTGGATGAGCTCTGTTGTCAAGAAAGTAGAAAGTGATAGTAATCTTTGTGACATCAATGTTTTACCTGATTTGGTTGATTACTGAGTTATGGCAGGATGGACTGCATGTGCCTGCATACTGAGTTATGGCAGGATGGACTGCATGTGCCTGCATACTGAGTTATGGCAGGATGGACTGCATGTGCCTGCATATTGAGTTATTGCAGGATGGACTGCATGTGCCTGCATACTGAGTTATGGCAGGATGGACTGCATGTGCCTGCATACTGAGTTATGGCAAGATGGACTGCATGTACCTGCATACTGATTTATGGCAGGATGGACTGCATGTGCCTGCATTTGTCACTTTTCTCAGTATTACTGACTTATGGTTGTCTTTGCTGAGGGTTATTCAAATGTTACCAGAAAGAAAAATTCTGGCTCAGGAACACAAACTTCACTTTTTTGCGTAACACTGTTTGTGTAAAAGCTAGCATTTTTAAATAAACTTGGTGTTTTGTGTTCTTCAGCTAACATTCTTCTTTTTTGTTATTTACATGCATTTTCCAGGCTTGGTTCACCTGCTTGAGCGGTCTTTGGCTGCATTATCCAAACGTTATTCAAATGAAAAAAAATAATCTTTAAGTTAAAAGTATAAGTAAAAACATTTGGAATGCTGTGAAAACTGTTGCATGTATCTTGATGATAATAGTTAAATTATTTGACATGAGAAGGTTTTGTCCTCTTCTAGTCTTTAAAACAGTGCTATTGAAATTAACATTAAGATTCAAACTTAAGACAACAACAAACATGCTTACATTACTAGTGGTTTACTGGTGGTGTAAATAGAAGGAAGGGGTAGGGGGGCAGACTGGCAGGCAGACTACAGAAAGTTATTCTTTGCAAAATATTCATGTTCAAGTGCAACTTTAATGAATTTAAAATGTTAATTCGCAAAGATTATGCATTTCAGGTCCGCTATTCCAGGCCACCAATCATGTTGCCTTTAACTAAGAGCTGATTTATGTGATGCTTCATAAGCATCAAGTAAAAGACAATGTTTCATTCAGCAATTGAGTGGTATAATTGTGCCCACTAATCCTGAGTAATACAAACTCCCCTGCCGAAAAATTTACAGAAGTAGCAAGAGAAAGGCATTCAGACTCCACAGAGTACTTGCTACCATGATCAATAGTTCTGCATTGATTTTTTTATATATCCTTAGATAATTATATGTATAATAAAAGTTGGTCCTAATAGTCTTCAGTGCTAGTACATTCTAAGACATCCACTGAGCATGAATATGCAGAAATAACAGCTTTCTTTATTTCTAATAAAAAGTGGCTGTGAGATGCAGAACAAATGACATTGCAAGTGTGGGGCAGAATCTGTGGCAAATATTTGTATACAATCATAAATGCATTATGTAAAAAAAACATGAAAAACTGAAAGTTGGAATTCATAAGATCACAATAACACTTTAGAGATCTGAAGTCCTTGAAATTTATCAATTACTCATATGCTCTTGTCACACAAATAACTATAGTTAGAAATTTTGTTTATAGTAGTTTGATGTCTTCCTTAAATGATTTTATAATAATGTCTTATACTATATCAGATCATACTGCTTTGGTTATGCATGTATATATTTATTAAATGTAACAGGATGGCATTTTCAATAGAATGTCTTTTTATACTTATGAACTTAGATTAATTGAAAATTGTTTTAAAATTGGATAGATATAGTTTGGTAATTAATTATAATGGGGAAACAGAAGTAATTATTCCTTATAACACATTAAAAGCATATATATATATATATATATATATATATATATATATATATATATATGTCTATCTATCTATATATTTATATATAAATATGGAAATATCTGCATGGCATGAACATAAAATAAAGGATCCTGACCTGCCTGCCCTTTTGTGGTTCCCTACACCCCTCATCCCCATATTGAAGTTGATAATGTGATGGCATTTTACTGTTGAGCAAACCCTGGTATCTAGTCATTCATCCTCCCATCCCCGTACAGATACCAGTGCCATTATGGCACTTAACGGACAAGTTATCCCTGGTGTCTAGTGGCTACCTCTACTTCTCAATCTCCACACCACAGCCATGGTAGGTATATGACCATGGCCTTTTGGCCATAATCAGTATTTGAATATGATGGTCTACATGTCTGACTGATATCTTGATTCACTAGGAGTGTAGATGCCTTCCTAGAGGTGGATCTGGGGGAAAGAGCACATGGCTAATTACTATATACCTCTCCCCCAGATTACCTAATTAGCATTCAGCAAGGGCACAGTCAGGCCTATGTAGTACTACACATCTTCATGATACAGCACCATGCAGCACCATGTTGTGTCCCTTGCTGAATACTGAAAGGTGACAGCAGCATGTACATGGAGGTGTACATGTCAGCGTACCTTCATGAATGTCTCCAATAATGAGAACACATCTTGTAAATATTGTATATAATTAGTGCAGTATTTCGTTAGATTACTGTTTAGTAACTCAGATAGGTCTTATAAATATATTTTGCACTGAGAAACAGTCTTTTGTGAATTCTAGTATATATAAAATATATATAAAATGGGTTCTTACGTATTATCACAACCACACACTCTCACAACCACATTATGTATTATCGCAAATGCACATTTTCACAACTGCGTTATCTACTATTCATTTCATATTTCTGACCCTGCCAGGACTTTCTTCGCCTTTTTAATTTTTCTTAAAGCCTTTGAGTTACCTGAGTAAGTACTGTAGTGTGATCTTGGAGTTGATATGTATATAGGCTTAGAATAATTAAGCGGCAGAAATGTACAGTGTAGCACTCAGCAAAAAATGACTTTGTGCTGATTTTTAATACATGCTGGTTTGTTCGTGGTCTGTAGCAGTGATCATTTTTCATTCTGCAATCTGTTTTAATTATCCTCGGAATGCTTAGTGGGAAGTACAATCGTCTGATTATTTGACTAAATGAATATCCAGCAAAGGAAGTTTTGTGTCATATTCTATAAATATGTCCACATTCCTGTGAAGAAACTGGTCTGAAATTTTTGCTGACAGTTTGCCTGGAACAATGCATGGACTGAACCCTTTTCATTCTGGTACCTGGAAGGCTTTAAGAGAAGTTAAAAAGAAGAAACAAATGGCCAGGGTGAAATAAATAAATGGAGTAGTAGATAACGTGGTTGCGAGAATGTGTGGTTGCGATAATATGTAAGTACCACAAAGTGGGATATGGCATATAAAGATAAATGGATAACTGAATCGATTTTATCTTTTTTCAATGCATAAATAAAGGTGAACAATGAAATGTCTAACTGATGGAATGCAGCAATCAACCTTTTTATTCATGAAACGTTCTCCCCATTCAAACCACAACAGTACAGATGCATTATAAGTGGTGCAATCATATGAGGTAGACATTGCTGCCAAAACAAAACAGGAACAGCAGAAGCATGTATCATAGTAGGACAGGGAAATGCCTATTACACTGAACAATGGCTGAGAAATTAGGGCTATTGTAATACTGAACACAAGACAAAACAATAGTAAAAGCAGAGAGCAAACAGGCATTCTGATAAAAGAATATCACAATATATTTGAAGAAAAACTAAAACAAATCCACATTTGAAGGTTCACACAAATCACATTCTTAACCAGATGTACAACATTAAAGGAGAGTTACTTTTAAAGTCAGCCATAATGTGAAATAGGAATCAACGAAACAAAAGTAACACACAACAGAACGAGTAACATAGCTAACTCATTGGATATCATCAATTTGTATATCTGCAAGCAGAGAAGTAAAGCAGAAGTGAGAATCTATATCTTTATTAGAATGAAAAACAAGGCAGTCAAAAGAGAAATGCACATGCCTGCAATAGTTGAAACAATAACACATGGTCCCAGTGGTACAGACATATTTATCTAGATCTTAGGCCAGGAGACCACCAACTAGAATGTCTGCATTGCATATACGTTTCTCTGGTCCATACTGCAAATTTAGAACATACATCAGTAGCAAGAGTAGCATACTTCATAGCAATATTTGAGTTTTCTGCAAGGGACTTCTTAAATATACTTTCAAGTAATTTTTAATCAGATTCCACTGCAATGCCTTTTTGGCATAAGTAATAGGAGAACATATGATATCCAAACCTATTACTATATTTTCCCAGTTTGTGTGCATCACATCAGAGTACCTGTCAGTTTCCTAGATACATAGGTAGTCCTATAACAAAACTGTCTAACCCTTGCTGACTTATATTAATGTGTAGGGTATGGGCATTCTCACATCACAGGATATCAGAATACTAGAGTCTTCAGAGGCAGCTCAAAGCTCTTTTTTTGCTCTAAGGGCAAATACTATGTAACAAACTTTTTAACATCTGTGCAATCTCTGCCAAGGGTGGAATAAACGTGGACAGATAGTACTTCATTCTCATGAATCTCATCCGAGATGATTTGTCAGTCTCTCTCAGTCCCTCCCCTATCGGTTCATCTCACATGCTTTAAAGCATTAATTTTGTTTGTCATGTTTCAAATGTTGAGCGTCTTAATCTAACAACATGATTAGCCACTTGTAATGTTTTTACCTTGTAGCATTGCAGATTAGAATGCAATCCATTAAACCAATGTCTTCATTTAGCTCTTACACTATGGCTGCAACTGCTTTCTGGAATACCACATTTTCTGGCAAGATCCAAAAAATACCATCGACATTCTATAATGGCTTAAACTGGTTTCATATGACTTTATTTGTCAAACCCCCAGAATTTCATCAAGCAATGAAAAGAATACAGCCGTAAGCATTCATAGCTGTTCCTGCTTCTTCAGTAGTTTGAAGTGGATGATATTGTCTCATGAGCCACATATTCATTATCTACATTATATACATATCCTGCCTCTGCACTGCTTCATTACTGTTGCCATAGTAACCCATTCTACATGTTATGTTTTATGCATACGACTCCCAATAACTCAATTGCTTTAGCACTTGTTCAGTTCTAGTCTTAAGTGCAACAAGACCCTACATGGGACAAGACTCACAGGGACTGCCTCATGTTATACATATATATATATATATATATATATATATATATATATATATATATATATATATAAATGGCAGTCTGTCTGCAAACATCTTAAGGCTTCTAACAGTTTGGCAAATCACTACAGAATGTTATTTATATTCTGCACCATAGCCAATGTATTCTGTCACTTATTCATCTGTACATGCAAAAACATATTGACCACAGACACATTTTTACTATATTTGATAAACACAGTTGGTACTTTGCCAGCAAAATATGAATACATTCATGTCCACTGAATCATGCTTGTTGAATTCAGCATTTGAATGTTCTTGTACTATAATAACTTAAGAATTGACTCTGCAACTGTTTTGCACACTTTCTCATGCATTCTCACATCTCTGCAACAAGTTATTTTTATATATCTTCATTACTAATAGACTGCGTACTCTGACTGTATACTACATTTTTACCAGAGTGCAACATAAAATAACTCATTTTTATACTACATTTTATCATATAATCCTACATAAAGTGATTCATTTTTCATACATTCTGTATGAACGCTCTTTTATCATGCTCCATGTAAAACAAGTATCTCTGCCCAACATGTTTAACTGTTTTAACTGAGCTTCCAAAGCTATTTAAAAGCATGCCTGAAACTTTATTTTTACATACATGTTTAACAATACGACAGTGATTTGAGACTGTGCCCAGAATAAGACAGTAATGTGTATGCAGAGCTGTACAGTTTACAGCTGAAATGCATTATTTTATAATTAGATACTCCGCCATTATGTAGCATTCTGAATTAATGTCTGCTTTTAATACAACTGATTTGCCATTAATCCACAGACTTTCAGACCACTTTGTTTTATTTTTTTCATACTTACAGACCATTTTTTTCTCTCATTTACAACTTGCCTCATGTAAAAACAGTTACTCTGGTTGTCACTAATTGCAGTTTGACTGTACATAATGTTGTTGTGTCTTTCGGCTTTTCCCGGTTAGGGGTCGCCACAGCGGAACTCCGGTCCGCTAATGATTGGCAGTAGATTTTTACGTGCTGGCTTGCCGGGTCTAATGCACAACCTTCAATGAAGGAATACCCATTCACGCATGTCGCCACATAGAAGACGCTCTATTTGAGAATTGAATGGGCAACGTCTAACTGTGAGTCGACAACGCTACCGCAGCACCACCACCACAGTAAAAACATGTACATTTCTTTTCTGACTGATATTTTGTCTCTAAAACATTAATGCCTTCTTGTTGTTGCATTGTTTCCAGTTCTTACATATTGTATCAAATGCTGCTTATCTCCATAAAGTCTGTGGACTTAATGCTTTACAATGACCATTTTTATATCTAGAGCCAAAATATGTGTTAAGGAGTTGTTTCTTCCCTTCATTTGTTGGTGATAGCCATCCTGAATACAAAATGAGCATCTTTTGTTTTGTTTTTATTTACTACTTTAAGTGAAATTAGGGGTTGTGGTCACATAACTGTCAAGCATAGTACTTATTCTGCAAATTTCTCTCTCTTCCATAATGCTTTGGTTTAGATGCTTCAGAGTTAATTTGTTGTACACATCTATAGCTTTCTCAATTGTTAAATCAGCTTCTCTGAACACAGTGACCCTTAACTGATTATTTTTGATTCTACAGGAAATTGCGAGGTTTAAATAAAACGATAAAGTCATCAAATTCACAGTCTTGGTCTCCATGTTTGAGATCAGCAATATAAACATCTCTTGTCTCCTGAATCCCTGATTAATAGTAATTAATAAATATGTCACATAAGGTAGCTCTTTGCCTCATGGAATGTCTGGAAATTGTTGTTTAAGACAGCAGTTTTGTCTCTTCTTTTCTAATTTTCTCTAAAAGTGAGTATATAAGACTACTTGTTTGTTTTGCCTGTGAAATGAAGAACTGTAGTACATTGGATGGTTCAAGTTTGTCCCTAGGCAACAAGAAGTGAAAATCAGCTTAAAATATTTAAAATCTGATTCCATTTTTCAGACATGTCTATGTGTAAATTCAGAGAAACTGCTAGTTATGGGGCCATTACCTTCAGCTAAAGACTGAATAAATAATGTAAAAATGTGTTGGTGGTTCAGATCAGTACACACAACTTGGGGAGAAACTTATGAGAACAAAATCTGGAACTGGCTACTTTGGAAAACTAATTTATTTGGTGAAAATATTGTCACAATTATGAAAAAATGAGACTAATGGCAAATTTACTGTGATAGATCATTTCTTTTCAAGTCATGCGCTTACATTTGGCCTAGCCTAAAGGTATATATGATAACAGCTCTTCTAGTTGAGCCTACAACAGCCTAAAAATTCATCATACCACAAATCAGTGCCAAAATAAAAAAAATGCAGCAGCCAGTGTTAAACACCATATTAGATCTATACAGGGACTGTTAAAAACATGCAATCATAATATCTCAGTAAAAAGACATATATATACAGGAGATGATGTCCCTGCAGCACATTAATGAAAGCTCAGAGTCACATGACTAGCACCTCATCCAGTGCTGTCTTAAGGGTTATAGTATACTACTCATGGAATGTATGCAAAATGACATACTTTGTTTTATAATGCTAAGAGATTTTTCTTCTCTTGACGCCTGATTTATGAGTATTTGTACCTCTGTCACAGTGGAAATGGTCAACAGTTGAAAAGGATTATTTGCTAATTTGAAATTTGAGTGAAGGCCTGGTTTTCTGATCTATTAAAGGTCAGTACGAAGATAATCATCATATACATTCATGAGTGTGTTGGAACTATACTGAATTAAATCATGTGTGCTCTGTTGTTCAAAAGAGCTGTAAGAGACACTGCTAGTTTATCACCTGTTTGAGAAACATTTTTATGCCTTTCAAGAAGTGTTTGTGTCTCATATTTGGGATATCAGGATAACTATGATATGCTTATTTATAGCTTATAGATGAAAAGTTGTGTACTTGTTCTTTAGGGTTCTGAACCTCTGAAGACCTGTCAGACTTCGACTCAGTTTATAGCATCTTTCTGCACTACAATTCTGCCTTTTTGCTGACCACATTACTTGTGTTATCGAATAATGTGATGTAAATGTGTTTCACACCACCTTTAGTTAAATGTAAACAAAAAAACAAATTAAAATATCTGTTTAATCTACACTTTATAATGATATGACTTGTCTCCTATCTAGTGTTTGGGCTATGTACCATAGCAGCAGAGGAAAGGCATTAGATGTTTATGACTTAATTTTGCTGACCATTGTATGCCAGGATGCAGAAGGCCATCTTGCAACTTCTTGGGAGAATTCACTGACAGGAGCAAGGATTATGCCAAAAATTCCCAAAGAGATGGAAACATTTTGACAGGAGGCAGTCTAGAACCATGACAATACTTCTTTCTTTGTTTATGTAGAATATTTTAAGACTAACTCATATCTGAGACAATAAACATGTGTGACTGAATAGGAGTGAGTTTAGGGGATGTCTAGTTGCCCCTGTATGACTATATCCATCTGTGTGACATCTAGCCAAGATAATGCTTATTATGCTAAAATGATAACTGACTACAGTAGCTGGTATAAATATCACAACGTAACTTACAATCCATACATCGTAGGCTATCTGTTGGTCTAACATATGCTTTAAAGTTGTATTGTATATCTACATAATGCTTCTTAGAATAAATACCCATAATAATGTTATGTAAGGAAACATAATGAACTTTCCTATCTTAATTTGCTTCCATTTAACTAGGTATGAGCTACTGATACTTCAAAGTCAATTACTTTCTTCAAATATATCAAACTGAAGTCCATCATACAATTATCTGTTAGCCCTGGGTTCCATTACTTCTTACAATGTAGACTTGCATTTTAATAATTTCCATTATTTTAGGATGTCCATAACACAGAGTGTATTTCAAAAGCAGTAAAAAAGAGACTCCCTATATTCACTAATCTTCCATGTAAGACTAAATTAATCTTACATGGAAGAGCCAGTCTAAGAGTAAGATGGCAGCATGCCATGCATATTAATGAGGGTGCGCTGCCTCAACTCTAAATCTAACACAGAGCGTGGACGAGCGTAGGGGGCGTGTCGGACTGCTGATCAGTCCAAAAATCAATGCCCCTGCAAGTTTGAAACACGGGAAATGTCTAGTTACTTGAGCGAGTCTGCTCACATGTGTACATTCTAACACTAAACTCCCCCATATAGTAAACCCCATACAAATATAAAAAGTAAAAGAAATTTTTTTTTTCATTTCCGATATAGCTGGCCATATTTGCGTGTGTTTGCACAGATTTGCCCATTGCTTAGCTACAGTTAGCAGTTTAGACACCGAAGAGGATAATAAGAAAAATATATGCAAATTAAGCAAAATAGCAATAGCGTAGTGGTTAGAGCCTTTGCACAAAGAGGCGGCATTCCCGGTTCGAGTCCCACCACTACACTTTTCATTTTCTGTTGGAAATTCTGTATACAAAAATATTTCCTGACATGCATTATTTAAAGTTTTGTAAAAAGTGTTGAAATGTTATATGTAGTAGTGAACAAATTTTATATATATATATATATATATATATATATATATAGGAAGGTGAAATGGTTATGCATACTGAAGCATGAGTAAATTATTTTAAGCAATGTAAAGCACTGCTAAGCACATTTTACCAGTATTGAGCATATTTATATTTAATTGCTCGTAGCTGAGCACTGCTTTAACTAGCACAATGTCTTTGCACGGAGCTGTGCATCTCACAAACTAGCACAAACAGAACATGTTTGTGAGTAGCTGTGCACCGCGCTAACCAGAGCAACGTAGAGCAACATCGAGCAACATCTGACAACATCAGGCAATGTCGGGCAACATCGGGCTACATCAGGCAACGTCAAGCAATGCCGAGCAATGTCGGGCAAAGTTGAGCAAAGTCGGCTAAACACAGCCACACCTCCTTCACTGTACCTTAACCATTGAGGTCTGGCTAGTTTGAAAATAAAAAACATTGACAGGGCTCGAACTCGTGTGCACTATAGGCACAGTACATAACCACTAAGCCATGACAGCATTTCAGAACCATGCACTTTCAACAGACACATATCTATCAAAGAAATATTAAACATTGCTAACATCAGCTAAGCAGGTGTGCCTACAGCTGAGTTTTTTCCAAACTGGCCAATCACAAATAAGTGTGGGAAATGAGGCATATTTAAGCTCCACAGGCGGGAATACTTGCCATAACTGGTTGTAGCTCCCTTCTGCAGTCAGCATGGCCAGGGTTGGAGAAGGCACTCGATTCTGAGTGCAATGTTGGGGCATTGAGGAGACCAAAGTAATGGTTTGGCTCCTTGTTCACAATCACAAGGAAAGACTCCTGTGGGGCCAGTACTAGGGCACCCAATACAAAACGGAGGCCTGGAACTGTCTAGCTCATGATCTCACCAGTGCCACTGGCATTCCTCAGACTGGTGAGCAGGTCAGGCACTATTACTCTGACCTGAAGCAACGCAAGGAGGATCAACTGGACCAGTGGATCCAGGAGGCCCGTGGGATGGCAAATGTCCCAGTACTGAGTAAGTAGCCATTGTATTAAGTATTTAAGAATTGCTATTCTTGTCTATACTATGGATAGGGATGTCTCATTATCACTGCATTTACTTCACAGCTGCAGGTGTCCAGACTATGAATCAGCAATCCCATGAAGATAGGCTGCAAAGGCTGCATCAACAGGCAGGTTTGTAATTATTCTGCATGTAGTGTTATATAAAATAAATGAGAGAGCCTTCAAAAAAGTGTTTTAACCCAATAAATAAAGGTGTAATAATTCTTTAATAAAGGTATAATTCCTGGAGTGCATCTGTGTGATTTTCTTTGATATGTTGTTGTACTGTAGCATTTTAGAAATAGTACTGTTCTATTAAGCAGTGTTAGTTAACCCACACTTGGGTAGGCCCATATAAAGTGGCTGAAGGGAGTGCCAGTAGCTTTTATGCATATTTACAGCCCTTAACTGTTGGTTCATGCCCAGCATGTACAGGTTAATC
Organism: Protopterus annectens; assembly: GCF_019279795.1. NCBI lineage: Eukaryota > Metazoa > Chordata > Ceratodontiformes > Protopteridae > Protopterus > Protopterus annectens. The sequence goes on along the minus strand of NC_056745.1, from coordinate 1,374,319,163 downwards.
TGGCATATGAGTAGCTTGGTATTGTGTTCCCCAGAAATGTCAGTGTGCTGCCAGAAATGTAGGGAGCTGTTAACATATAACTGATAATTTCACCTGAACATATCTAGATAAATATATGAAAGTAGAGCTGTCAGTGTACCATCACAGCAGTAGTGTGTGTGAGCAACTCTCAGAATATGTAGCAGTAACATTTGCATCCTGGACAGTTTGTTTGTCAGATACAGCTCACGTATATAATGATCTAGCAAAATCCAATTGCACAATAGAAGGACATTGGGTAGTGTAATAATATATGTAAGGGACATATAACTGCAGTTAATAGGACTGTAATGTAAACTAGAAGGATATATAAGTTGTTAATTGAGCTATCTTTTCCACCCTACTGTATGTGCATAAAAAATGCAATTCCACACCTCAATGGGTATGTCTAATCTCAAAACATTTGTTGGGACATATGTCCTACTGGTTTATAAATATTTGCATTCATTTCTATGCATGTGCCCTGTTCAAATACCACAATATTGGTGGACTGTTGCCATCAATTAAATCTGCATACTGTTGTAATGTCCACTATTGTTCTATATATGCATGTGTTATGCTTGCTTTTCAACTGTTGAAACTCTGGTGTGTTGGGTTAATGGGAATACTTCTGCATGCTGTTATAACTAGCTGTGAATGCTGTTGACTGTTACTAACCCATATCTTTATTAAATTCTCCAAAACATAGTTTGTATGGGAAGGCCGGTCCCAGCAGACCCACCTGACCCACCTCAGCTGGCCGTGGCACCAGCAGGTCTGGTGCCAGCCTGGGACTTCCTCCTCCATTGGCCCTGTGCCACCTTTGGGTGGAAGCACTGCAGGGGGTGGGGCTCGGCCCCCATGTGCAAGCGTGGGTGGAGGAGGGCCATCTATCACCCTTCGAATGGTCTGGGCTGTGGTGCATAGAGAGATCAAGCGTTCTGTTGCAGAACCTCTATGCCAGCTTGAGGCATGAGTGGCCCAACTCCTGGGTCAGCCTGCCCCTCCTACACAGCCCCCAGCACAGCCACCCTCTGGGCTGTGAAGGTGCAGTAGTGACTGCCCATGGGTGGGGATCTCAGTTCCCCTGTTGCCATCTGTGGGCTCATGGGCTTGCGATTTCCTAACATCCCTCCCCGTCAATGGTGTTCACCAACCACATGCCATATTCCGCCCCTGTATGCATCTTGTTTGTCTTGTCTGTTTACCTTCCCAACCTACCTCCCCAAATATACCTACTTCCCCTACCCCACATTCCACTCTCACCTTAAAAAAGGGCAATCTGCTCCCCCAAAAAAATTACGCCCCATACATAGCTGCCCATTTTGCACACATGTCCCCTGGACACATAAAATGTAATTTAATTGCCATTACAACATACTTTGTTGTCCTCACCCCTCTCTCAGGGGTTGAAGGTTTCATATGTACCTCCAAATTTATTCCATATGCACAGCTGTTGCTGTTAAAGAAATAGGCAGCTATGGACCTTCCCTACACCCGTCCTGCATATTCTGAGCTATTTTCCCTACTGTTATTCCCTATTTGTGCCCCTTTTTCACCACTTTCCTATCTCCCCATTTTCTTTTCTTTCAAAGAAATGAGCACGGGGGTTAGAAGGAGTAAGCACTATTAAGCAGTAGTTAGCGGGTTTGCGCGAGTGTGCGCATGTTTGCACTTAGCTAAGCATTGCTAAGCATCACGCAAACCCACGCAAACACACTCACAACTGCTTAAAAGTACCTTAGTCACTCTGTATGTGAGGGCCCTTGTTCTGCTCAGCAGCAAAATAAAACACCTCTGTCAGTCTAGAACCCAGGACCTTGTACACACTACACTGCATGAAGTACCACTAAGCCACAGTAGATATACAAGTTGGTGCTGAAATAAATATATCATGTATCAGAATGAGTGAATGTAAAGGAAAAATAGGAATGCCATACCACACAACTTGTTCTGTGGATCTTTACCAACAGTTGTTGTGGGATTACATTACGTGACCGTGATAAGAGAAGCAGCCATTCTAGTAGGAAATAATGTTACGCCATCACTTTACAAACCCCACACAGTATCACAGCAGGACAAACACTGGCATATCTGTTTAGGGCAGAGGCCATGCCTCCCAATTGTCCCTAATTTTCAGGGATGTCCCTGATTTTGAAAAAAATTTAGCTCTGTCCCTCTGAATCCCTCTGAAAACTACTGACTTTGGCCAGAAATGTGGTGAATTACATGTAATGAGTAATGACAATAATTAAGAGTTAGACACTTCTTTTACTTCAGAAAAGGTGTATTAATCCATATGCTCTGGATCTCTCAAAGTCTCAACTTAATGGCATTAAGATTTTAAAGGTGTCCCTGACTTTTTCTCTACTTTTCCCTGAGTCTGTTCAAATATGTACCTGAGTGTTTGAGAGGTCTGGCAGAGGCAGCAACACAGAGGCATAGCAGCCTTTCTGCTGTTACACACTGTGCAAATAGCTTTGGAAGGAGTTCCGGAAGCATACCCTTATGTAGAAATACAACACTGAAATATGAAAGGATGTAGCCATGTACTGGTAGCAACCAACTGTAACAATGCCATTGCTCTATTGCTGAAAAGACCTGTGTAGTGCACAGACAAACAATAACAGGCTAATCTCTGGCTACCATGTGGATAGGTCCACAGTTGGGAGTTACGCAGACAGACTACTTGCCTTGATAAACTAACATGTACACAGCAACCCTGTAAGTCCAGCAAGATAAAATTCCCACAATAATATGTACACTCTCTGTACTTCTGCCCCCCTACCCAAATGTAGAATATACCTGTGTGTGCAGGGTCTACCAAGGATGTAGGTAAGCATACTCACAGTACTGAAATGTGTCCAGTTTTATTGAGCAGCTTGTGCTGTCAACACTAAAAAGCACAAACTGTTTAGAACTGAGTAAATAAATATTCACAGTATAGCAGTTCTCAAACAATTCTTGTGCCAAAGGAATACATCTCAATAACTAACTTTGTATGGCAGTTAATTGCAGAATTTGAAAAGAAAGTACATCCTCCCATGTATCTTGGGATAGCATTTTGAGGGGTGAGTACATTTCTACACTGATAAGTGTGTACTGGAGGCAGCAACATTTAGGTCTGAGTACAAAATGTAAATCACTGGCTACATCCCTGGCTTCTGATATAAGAACTATACCAACCTTATGTCTTAAACAATGATGTCCACAGCAAACAAGGATGATCTACATCTTGGAAAGCTGAAAGGGCCATGCCTACCTGCGTTAGCAATTTATAGTACTGGGTTGCTATGACAGTGATTACTGCAATTACTACATAGCAAGCTGCATGCAATTAGCAAATGGTGGTCACTAATTGGTGCAGCGGCCATCACATGCTCATGTGCAAATACCTACAAAAGCAGGCTGCAGTCGCTGCCAACAAACTCAATCACTCTATTGCAGAGACTGACAGAGAGAGAGAGATAGAGAGAGAGAGAGAGAGAGAAAAGGAAAAAGAAAAATAAATAATACCAGATCATACAAAGGAAAGGTATGTGACACATATGTATTTACTGGCATGTAGTAGATGTTTTTGAAGAGTACTCTACATAATGTGAACCATTCATATGTGGCAGCAGTACTTATCTATGCACAGATGTCCTACTTAACTACTGCCATGGACAATTCAGTGTGTACCTGTGAGCAGTGGGACATACCTGTGAAATGTGTAGCTCAGCATTAAATGTCAATAATCTGATCCATGTTATCTGTGTTCTGTACAGTAGTGTGGCCAATGGCTGTTGGGGGGATTAGTGCTGCCATTATATAAACATGGGTGTGACAGAGCAACACATGCATGACAGTCATATTAAAGTGTAGCTTAGCATTAGCAACTGCTGTAGCAGTCTAGTATGCTTATCTAGCATTTGTAGCTATATATACCCCCTCTAATGTTAGTATGTGTTCACATGTGACACCCGTTTGTGTTACAACAAGGCCCAACAGTTCAGTTGTGAGGTCCAGCGACTTACAATAGTGTGGACCTTGTATGTGCATGCCACACACATACGGAGAAATATATATGTGTCATATATATATTCACATCTGTATATGTGCATAGAGCAGGGGACATATTGCAACTGTTTGTGAATGGTGGAGATATATATGTTGGTGAAGGTTAGTATGCGCATATTTGTATGTAGGTTTTAGTGTGTGACAAACAAGACAGCATACAGTGCTGGTACATGACATGTGGTGGTTAAACAGTGTGGGTGGTTTGTTCAGATTGCAATGTTGAAGCCAGTGAGGCCTGCTAAAGCTACCTGGGCTGTGAACACTTTCAATGCATTTATCACAAGACTGTGCGATATTATTACATTACTGTACACCTTACATCCTTTGTATAATTGATACTCCTACTATGAAAGGTGAAATTTATATGTGCCTACATATATATATATGTATATGTACACCAATGGATATGTATATGTATATATACATATATATATATATATATATATATATATATATATATATATATAGAGAGAGAGAGAGAGAGAGTCATATATACTCATACACACCTACATCTACTTGTTGCAATAGATTTTCTGTACTGTTGACTGACTGTGATGGTCAATGTGTTTGTGAATACGTCAAAGATATGTATTTGTGGGATAGCTTAGTGGGAAACTGTTTATGGCATGGTATTATGGGTCCTTGCTTTGATCCCAGCAAAAGCTGTGTATTCTGTTGCTAGGCAGAAAAAGGGCTATGGCATACAGTGTGATTAAGTCCCTTGGTTTTTACTGGGGTGTGTCATTGGAGGCTAAAGCACTACATCTATGATTATTGATTGGTACTGATGTTGAATCCAAATCCTGTGTGTACTGTAGTACTACTTGAAGCTCTGGGCCTGTACAGCAAAGTATGGTGCATGTCCACATTGCTTGCATCCACTGTTTTGTGTGGTCCCTGTATTCATCACAGATTACATTCCCCAAGATTAATGTTTTGTAAGGACTGACACACAGTACTGTATAGTACACACGTAAAGCTTATCTGGGTTGCCATACCTTTGTGTTCTGTAATTATGTCTGATGTGTGTGGGTATGTCTGTAACATGTCCTCTGTCATATGTGTGGTAAAACATATAACTGCGTATCTAGCAACATTTATAGTGGACTACAGCAGTATGCGACCTATATTCCCAATTGTGCACATATTTTGGTCGCGGGTTTACCATTAACAAGTTGTGTGGTATAATAGTAATACATTTACTGGACCTTACACTCATTGTGATGGATGACATATTTACACATCAGCTTGATGTCTATCTGCTGTGGCTAGGTAGTGCATTGTGTTGCATACAGTGTGCCAGGTACTCTTGTATAGTCTTATATAGTGATTTTATTTTGTTGCTGTGCAGAACATGGTTCATTAGATAGAGTGAGCCAGGCACTTTCAAGCAGTTGTGAGATGAGCAGTGATAAGTGGTAGTTAAAGTGTTTCACTCTCAGTTAGCTAATAGTTTGCTATATATGGCAGCTCACTGATATATGTACTGTATAATGTTAAATGTGCCATATGACTTGCTCAGACATATTTTTTCTTTATGTCTTCCAGGGATCATGGCACATCACAGAAATCCCAGCTATAGTAGTGATGAAGATGAGATCATTACTAGCTGTATGATTCAGCACTACAGTCTAATGTTCTCACGAACCAGCCAGAACCAGCAGAAGCATACTGCAATGTGGCAAGATGTTATCCGGAGGGTCAATGAGGTAGGCCTGCATAACCGGACATATGAGCAGGTACGCCACCACTGCAGTGATCTACTCAAACATGTCCATCAGTGTGTTTCTGATGTGCAGAGACAACAGCTTGCAACAGGAGGTGGTGTTAATATCCACCCCCCCCTCACCAGAGTGGAAGAGCTGCTCCTGAGCCTCGTGGCACCTGCCCAACAACAACAGCAGCAGACATACACCATGATGGAGGTTGGAGCCACCCAGCAACCACACATGGAGCATGCAGGTAACATGGTATATCTGTAGACTACTGTTATCTGTATTGGTAGATCATGCATATGTGAGATGTGGAGTGTGTAGTTAGAAGATGTGGAGCCTGTTGTTGTGCAATACTGATCATTTGGAACATGATCTGTAGCCCTGTGAATGTAAACTGTTGTTGTACTGTAAGATTGCAAACACACAGTAGCAATGCCACTGACAAACTGTCTCATCGCTATGTAGGTCCCTCTGGGGTGACATCAAGGCAGCAGACAGATGCTGGTAAGTGTGTTCTACATTTATTATTGTAAATAAAAAGTGCATGTCATAGTTAAGGTGTAGGCCATGTACACATGTAACACACCTACAAATAATGCATGCTGTGCATGTTTGGTGTAAGACCACGCACATCCCACTAATGTGATTAGCTGCCTGAAACACATGCAATACCCAGATCATCTCAAACAAATGTGGCTACACTGTAGTGACCATTGGATAGGCAAAGTTGATACTCAACATGCACATAACATACACAACTATGTCATACACAGAGCATGTTAACATGCTACACATAAAGCATTCACAAACCCTCTGTAAAGACACACTCCAATATCCACACATTACACATAAAATACCTGAGGGGTAGAGGCCTATCATGGGGCATTTAAACACTCTGCAACACGCTACACATTCATGTCAGGGAATGCTCCTTATTGGCCTCCTTACAAATCCATGTAACAACTGGTTGTGAAATGGTGAATGTAGCCAAGGTAGTACAGTTCTGGTACAGCATGATTAGTGCTGGTTTGGGAAACATTTGTAGCCTTGAGTGACCACATGATGCTTCATGATGATGGCCTATGGTACTATACCCCATCCAGTTATTGTAACCACAGTACTACACATAGCTTTCATTGCTATACACCTCAATGTTGTGTGTGTGTAAACATATGCACCTCTAAACAATATGCATACCACTCACCATTTGCACAACTGACACATATATGTCTTGTGATGCTATTGAGTGGCTACGTCATATGACACACATTGTGTATGTGTGATGTTTAAATATGCAGTTGTTTAAATATGCAGTTGTGTTTTAGCATGCCATGTCATGGATGACACTGACATATCCACAATATAATCTACACTCACCATAACTACTGTACATTGGGTATGTGGACAAATGGTATTCCATCAATTATACATGCACCACTGATGATGTTGTGTGAATACTCATCATACATGTGCTAAAACTGCATCCACAATTATTTGCTAAAGACACACAGGCTGTAATCAGCATTGGATACCTATCTGACACACAGATACACATCCAGCCATGGTATGTATACCTGTAAGTTATGGTGCACAGTACATTACATAGTTTTGAATACTTGCACAGCAATGTTGTGTCCATGTATGCATTGCATTCCAGGGGGGAGGCCAATCACCTAATAACAAAACACATGCATCAAAGCCATGTATAGTGTTAGTAATAAGGACTGTCTACACTTGCACTGCATTCTGTTGAGCAGCACATGTCCTGCATGCTGACATGTGTGATATGACTGTTTTGATTGTGATACTGTACCCCACCATCACCTGCTATTGTGTATGTTCTGAAATTGCTGGTGTTGTGTGTGTGTGTGTGTGTGTGTGTGTGTGTGTGTGTGTGTGTGTGTGTGTGTGTGTGTGTGTGTGTCTGCTTTAGGGTGGAGTGTATTTGTGTGTGTGCATTGTGTGCACATGTGCACGTATGCATGTGTGCATGTGCATGCGTGCATGTGCATGTACATATGTGTGCATGTGCATGTGTGTATGTGCATGTGTGCATGTGCACATGTGCGCATGTGTGCATGTGCATGTGGTCTGACATCATGTTCAGATTTTAAAGTGTGTGACCTGATGTCACTGAGACAAACAGTGATCATGAGGATAGGTGTGTTGAGGCACAGGCAGGTTTGTCAGGGTCTGTTGTTGGGCACCAATTGACAGTACACAAGTCTCCACCCCATCCATGCATACAGTCATACTGCCTGTACATCCATCATGACCATTGCCCTTAGCTGAGGGACAGTGTACGGTTGGCACTGGTCAGGACAGTGTGGTATCTATGGAACATGTATCAGGACACAGCAGCCATAGCCAGATGTCTGGAACAGTACCACATAGGCAGATGCCCAGGGGTTCTCGTCAGAGCACTGCTGGTCATCATGCCCCTGGCAGATGTGCCACAACTCTTTCAACAACACGCATGTTCCAGGCTGTCATGGAGGCACAGGCATGAATGGAGCGGTACACCAGACAGGGACTAAGGGTACAGAGGGTTCATAACACCTCTGTAAATTACAGTATCCGTGACCTAGCAGGTGCTATATGTAATTAAACTGAGGTCACTGATAGACGTTGGGGTGAGACATTGGATGTCCTACACAATGTCATGTACATGTGTCAGGACAGTGCGGGACGGTTGAGACATCGACGTGGACGTATGCCAGCAACATCAGCAGCTGGAGGTCACCGTGGACATCCAGCAAGTCACAGCTACTCCCGTAGTGCCAGTACCAGCCCCAGCAATGTTGGGGGGGTGTCCATAGACTTCCTAGAAGACCACGTGCACGTGGCTCTGGCCAGTCCCAGCAGGGACCTGGATTTAGTGGACATATGTCAACCTCTGAGGATAGTACCCAGTCTGGATTAGTACCTGATATTGTCTGTAGCACCCCTTCCAGGCACAGGTTCTGTATCCATGGCCAGAGATGGTGATCAGTAAAGCCTGCCAGGTGCAGTCTGCAGCTGTCCCACAAATTCCCGTATATGGCAGCCACATGGTAGAACTGTGTGCATGCAGACACACACACATAAACCAGAAACCTAGGGCAAACACATACCCACACACATCACATCAACATTGGCCGATAACAGTATTCATAGCCCTCACACACACATGTCGATTGTATGGCTCAATGTAGGCCTCTGGCAAACCAACAACACACCCTGTGCATATGATGAAACCTGTGCCATCTCCTGTCATCTGTAACATTGATGTAGGAACAGGCTAACATGGTGCTGATGCACAGGGTGACTTTGATAAAGTATAGCAATGGTTGAATGTGTAGCATGTTGTCAGCAATAAAGTGTAATGATATCCTTGAAGGTGTAACTGAGCAGGCATGATGCATTAAAGCTGTAATGAGCAATGTTGTATTGTTTCCACCAGTGTTTATTCCAATTGTGTTTTGTTTGCCCATGTGCCACTTGGCTGGTGTGTGTAGTTGTGTGAGCATGTGTTATACAGTGGACAGTAAGTGTGGGGTGTGTGTAGCACAGGTTTGCAGGTGTACATTTGTGAACATGGTGGGGGTGCACTGCCTGCATGTACGTGCATATTGGACACATGGTCAGGGTGACATGCCCTGTATTGGCCAGTGTTAACACTCCATAGTTTCCATTGGTGGCCAGTATGCATTGTACTACACATGTTTTGGAACTTGAGTATGCATGTGTGTATATGACATGGGTTGACACTGTGCTGTGGGTGATGCTGTTGTTCCTATCTGTCATTGGTTTGCATTACTAAGGTTAACAGTGTCCCAGCTGCATACTCCTGTATTAATGCACAGTGTTCACCTACAGGGTTGCATGGACTGTGCTATCACAAACACAAGAAATTCTCACTTATACAGTAAAAATGCATTAGTCTCATGGACCCCTGCCTTAAACTAAATATATAATAGAAGGTGTGATGTTATATCAAAAAAGAGTTACATACCAAGAAGGGATAACCTTTCTGGTCAGTATCATTTGGAAAAGTCAATCCCTCAATAAACATACAAGGCAAGCTTCAAAATACAAAATGGCAACAATTCCAAAGACAACACTAAAGCTGTCTTTACTGTTGCTCATAATCTACAGGGGAAATCTCAGATTGGGTCACAGTTAATGTAAATGGTCACAAAGTACACTTATCTATCTGACATTACCAATTCCTTGCCAGACAGTTTGAATGCAGATTTCACCACCCTGTCGCTATACAAGGGCCACATTTCCAGACCTGTAGAATGTAATACCTGACGATTCACAGACACTCTAGTTAAAACATCTCTTTAACAAGGTCCATACCACAGAGGCAATGGTACTGGACAGTGTCCCTGGCTGTGTCATACACAAGCTGACATATGAAGTCACCACTCACCTAAACGCTCTGTCCAGATGTAGCCTCTATACAGGTTACATACATGTGGAATGATGTACGGTAATGGTGTTCACAGTCCACAAGGGTTGAGCTGCAATGTCTTCTTCTCCTTTCGGATGCTCCCATTAGGGGTCGCCACAGTACATCATCTGTTTCCATGTCTTCCTGCCCTCTGCATCTTGCACTGTCACACCATCCACCTGCATGTCCTCTCTCACCACAGCCATAAACCTCATCTTAGGCATTCCTCTTTTCCTGTTACCTGGCGGCTTCATCCTTAGCATCTATTTCACAATATACTCTGCATCCCTCCTCAGCACATGTACAAACCAACTTAATCCTGCCTATCTGGCATGGTCTACTAACCTTCAAACCTGGCCTGACCCTCTAATATACTTATTCTTAAACCTGCCCACCCTCATCACACCCAGTGCAAATATTAACATAAATTGATTAAGGGTAGAACTACAACAGGTCCTGGAAACTCTCACCCTATAAGCCAGACCAATGTTATCTGGAAGGCTATGGAGCACAGCATTATGGAACTCATTAACAGAGACATTATGAACCTGCAAACACTGCACCATACCCACTTAGGTTCTCTAAAGGCTGGATCATGGTTCCTACACCTAGTAGACTTCAAGCCAGTCAACAAGGCTATAGGTGAGGGAGGGGAGGTCAACACAGCCAAGCTATAGCTCATCAGCAAATCATACCCATCCCACATACTGGTATTAGATATAACCTCAACAGACTGACCATAAATGATTATTAGATGATGGCTTGACAACTGACGCACAGATGTTGGACACACAGTTACATTTGCAGCCTCCATGTACTACTCTATGCCAGTAACAAGTGGTATTCACCTGCACTCAGTCCTGGGACCACTCCTGTTTGGCATATAGCTTTGTTAGGTACAAGCAAACACAGTAGGGCTATGTCTGCCGACATTTGATGAAAATGCATACTGCGGGCTATACTTTATTCTCCAGATGACACACACATCCTCCAAAAGGGTATCATACAGATAAATACCTGGTGCCAAACTCATGCTGTAAAGCTATAAGCCTAAGAAAGAATAGTTATCCACTTTTAGAAAATAAAGTATCCCAGAGCACCACATAGGTAGTAGCCCCCAAAATGTGGAACAGGTACTAATGTATACATAGAGCCATGTGTTAAGTAATCTCTCCTTTGATAATCACAGTACCAAAGGGTTTTGGAAATCCCTCTGTGGAGCACATAAGCAATAAAGGGTTTGCATGCAGATCCACAGAGGTTGTTGCACACCTATAATGATTAGTCATCTTTGCCAGACTTTGCTTGCTTTGGAACAGGTTTCAAATATACCTCAAGCATAAACCCTCACTCACACTCTTCAATAGAAACCGTGATGAGTGGATGTGAAATGGAAGCCATAGCCCAGGGATCACTGCAGTGGCTAAGCTTGTCACAAGCATACAGAAGTGACCTAAGGTCTTGAAAGCGCTTAGCACGCTCTGGCAAAGATAACACATGCATTCATGGAGAAAGCAGAATAACCACCTATGAAATACTTGAGGTCACGTGTATGTATATGGATTTGCCCCACAGCTACCTTACATGTGTAATGCACATACAGTTGTCATTGTGATATGTCATACACTATAAAAATCAAAACACACTCCACATTGGCCAACGGTGTCACACACCTGGGGCAGAACACACACAGTCAGCAAGTGTGAGATTCAAACTCTTTCCTAACTACATTATGATATGACAGCAGTATGCATTAATACAACATGCTATATATATTACTGGGATTTCACCTTTCCACAGGTATATTTGTTGGATGGTGACATCATCGGACTTGACAAAGATGAGTATACCACTTTTAAGGTGTTTGAGTAGTCTCCAAAATGGGTGTTCCTCCCCAGGGAGACACACATACACAGTTGGCAAGTGAAGGATTCAAACCCCTACCTAACTACATTATGATACTATAGTAGTACGCATTTACACAACACGCTATACACATTACTGGGATTTCACCCTTCCACAAGTATATTTGTAGGATGGTGACATCATCGGAATTGACAAAGATGAGTATACCACTTTTAAGGTGTTTGAGTAGTCTCCAAAAAGGTTGCTCCTCCTCAGGGAGACACACATACACAGTTGGCAAGTGCAGGATTCAAACCCTACCTAATGACATTATGATACTACAGCAGTACACATTTACACGACACATTATACACATTACAGGGATTTCACCTTTCCACAGGTATATTTGTAGGATGGTGACATCATCGGAATTGACAAAGATGAGTATACCACTTTTAATGTGTTTGAGTAGTCTCCAAAAAGGTCACTCCTCCCCAGGGAGACACACATACACAGTCGGCAAGTGCAGGATTCAAACCCCTACCTAACTGCATTATGATAATGCAGCAGTACACATTTACATGACACACTATACACATTACTGGGATTTCAACTTTCCACAGGTATATTTGTAGGATGGCGACATCATTGGAATTGACAAAGATGAGTATACCACTTTTAAGGTGTTTGAGTAGTCTCTAAAAAGGTTGCTTCTCCCCAGGGAGACACACACAGTTGGCAAGTGCAGTGTTCTTAATCCAAACTAAGTAGGTCTTTACACTTCAGCAAGCAATATGTAGTTACAGGGTGCAATACAGACATTACTTGCTGACAGTTTGCACAAAGGTTTTTTTTAACATTTGCTAACCTCAGCAGGCTTATCATACTAGGTGTATTGTGAATGTATTGTATGCACAGGCCATGACCATATCATATATGGGTTGATGCACCACATGCTGGCACACACAGGGTCAAACCTTGAGTAGCATCTTATCTTCACTTCAATGATACTGCAATATAACAGAAAGATGATAAACTTCAACAATTGGCTGAGATTCTGGTGTCATTCAAAGGGGATCCAGTCTCTGTCTGCCTGTGATGACATAACAGACAAGCCTTGTTGCTTCACTACAGATGGTTTGCACCTGTCACCCCTATGCTTCTGAATACTGGCCAAGGCTCGTGCTGTCCCCATATTACCTTTTTAGGCAAGTCTCAAAGGTTCAAAGGTTCATAGGTAGGTACCAGTCTATCAGCCCTGGGGTCTATACAAGGCCAGCCAAAAAGGTACCCTTGCCTTTGCCACCCAAGAAATTTATTTTCCTGTGCCACTGCCGTGCAGAGACACAGAAGTGATCCCAACATTGAATTTCCTATTTCCCATCCAATAATCAAGATTTTCCTTGAAGAGTGCTAATGAGGAGCTTTGTTTGATATAGATAGGTAGTTTATTCTGGAGTATGTGAAGTCTGTGGGACAGGAATCTATCCCTTCGGCATGTTCTGTTTATTGTGGTGACAAGGTTTAGGTCCCTAGAACATGTAGGTTCATAGGTAGGTACTAGGCTATCTGCCCAAATTTGTTTTATTAAAATAATAAGTAAAAAAAGAGAGCACATAGTGAATCTAATTGTTTAATTGGGGGATGGTGCATCAATAATTTAATTAAAAAATTTGTATAAAAATGGGTGGAGTGTTATGTAAAATGTATTCCAGGAGAAGGCGAAGGCCGAGGTACCAGAATTAAAAAATTCAACTTGCAGCAGTTGGTGTCCTCCATTTGTATATTGTATGCTTGATTGGTGAAGGAGTGGAGGTATTGTGTCTTTTTTTGGATAACATGTCGGTGGACACCATCTCTGTCACCCATTTGGGTGTACCATCCATACAGCCAGTGAATTTGGCATCTTTATGGAAAGAGAGAGAGGAGAAAATGGCTAATAATGACCCTTGGGAAAGTTCAAGCATCGATTTCTCGGAGAGGTATGTGGAGTTGGAAAGAGCTTTAATCAAAGAGGTTACAACATTTTACGATTTAAAATTGCTGGAAAAATACATCAAAACGAGTGTTACTCCAAGAGGTCTTAGAGTTGAACGCTTACCAGCCTTTGAATTTTCAGATGATGAATTGGATTTGTCTGCTGAATGGAAGGACATTTCAGTAAAATGTACTTTGGGCTGGCTTGGTGTGTTAGTTAAAAGAAATGAAAGAACGTTAAATAAAACTCGTTCTTCCATCCTGCTTCTGCAGGACAAGCTGATAGAAGAAAGTTCTGTGACTGTGTTCAACAAAAATATGATTGAAATTAAGAACAGAGTATCCAAGATAGAAACGGAGGTGGTTTCCCGTAAAAAGAGAAAATATCTTCGTGATATAAAAGACCATGAAACAGGTAAACTGTTTTCATGGCAATATAGCTTTAAGAAGAAGCGTGGCGCTTCTCGTGACGTCACTAGGGGCCCGAGATCCATCGGTGGTGGTGAAACCTCAGCGTCTTCGGCGGATGAATCGAGCAGTAGGAAGAGTGTATCCTTTGAGAGTTTGAACACAGAACAGGAAGCCGGTATGGGAGTTAATAATGCAGCAAGCGACACAGACCAAACAGCGGTGCAGCAAAAGGGAAGAGGTCGTCGTTTTCAAAGCAAGGGGAGAAGGAGGTGATAATTCGTCAAGTTTCAACAAACATGGAATTGACTTTTTAGAGACTGTTTCTCAAATGGAGATAGGGGTACAACAGGTTCATGTGCAGATTCCAACGTTTGAAGGAAGCAGTCGTCTTTTGGATGAAGTGGTTTCCTCACAGGACTCTGATTCAGTGTTTGACAATGCTGTGGATATTTGTGAAGGTGAGAACTATAATGTAGTAAATATCTCAGATTTATTTATCACTGAGAGTGCCAAACAAGTTCTTTTTAAAGGCACCAAATTTGTACCTGTTTGTTTCCCTTCCCTTGCTGATTTGTCTTTGGAAATTAAGCAATTTTGTAGAAAATTGCATTTGAGGGAATTTTTTGCAGTTCAAACCTTATATAGACATAAGGGTGA
Source organism: Protopterus annectens (assembly GCF_019279795.1). Lineage (NCBI taxonomy): Eukaryota > Metazoa > Chordata > Ceratodontiformes > Protopteridae > Protopterus > Protopterus annectens. The sequence goes on along the minus strand of NC_056745.1, from coordinate 1,374,304,043 downwards.
ATCTAATGAAAATGTTCCATTGACTGATAATTTAAACAATGTTGGGGAAAATGTGGCTAGTTTAGAACTTTTAGATGAGTCTCTATTGAACCTAACATTGCATGAAAATGATTTGGTGGATATATATGAACAAGATGAAGTGTGTGATGTTGGGGGGGGGGGTTTCACCTTTAACACTGGTTATGGTAGACTAGCAGTTCCCTATCTACCCTGCAAAAGTGAATTTATGCCACCTAGAAAGAACATGGTTATTAATGTATTTGAGAAAACATTATTAAAATCTTTAGAAGAAGAATATGGAAAGTTCTGTGGTCAAAAAAGAAATTACAACTTGAAAAGGGATGAATGGAAAGCTTTATGTGATTTAAAGGACATGAATAACAAGTACGTATTCACTCAAGCAGACAAGGGAGGGAACTGGGTGGTTCTTTCTAGGGATAAATACAATTCCATGGCAATGGAGCTATTAAAGGACCCCAATACTTATTTTGAGTTACCCTTAAATCCAATGAAAGAATATAATATATTATTATTGGAATTATTGGAAAGGGGTGAAAGGCTCGGCTTTTTATCTTCAGGGGATGTTAGAAAGTTACATGTCAAAAATCCCAGAGTGGCTAGATTCTTTACTATCCCTAAAATACATAAAAACTTCATGAATCCACCCGGACGCCCCATAGTTTCGGGAAAAGGTAGTTACTTACAGAATGTAGGTATATTTTTGGATTCCTTATTAAAGGGTTACTTAGAAAGGGTACAATCTCATGTTAAGAACAGTGAAGAGGTGTGTTCCAAGGTTAGTAATATAGCATGGGGTAAAGATTTCTACTGGGCTAGTGTAGACGTTAAATCTTTATACACTAGTATTAACAGGTTCCACGGTTTAAAAGCAGTGGAAAAAATGTTAGGAGATGGACCTAGAACATTTTTTATCATCAGTTTGTTGGACTTTTGTCTCACGCACAATTGTTTTGAGTTTGAGGGTAAGCATTTTTTGCAAAAAGAGGGTACAGCTATGGGGGCGGCTTTTGCGCCCTCATATGCTATTTTATTCATGGCCCATTTTGAAAACAGTTATATTTATCCCTCTCTTTTTTACAAAAGTAAGGTTGTCAAATATATGAGGTTTATTGACGACCTTTTATTTTTGTGCAGTGGTGTACCTGAGGAATTCGAAAATTTTGTTTCGGAAATGAAGCAAAATAATTGGGGTTTGGATTTCACTTACACCATAGGGGGCAGAAGTATCCATTATTTGGATGTAGAAATTTATGTGAGTCACGGTGATAAAATTCAGTATAAACCTCATTATAAGAAGACTGCAGCTGAAAATTTTCTCCACGCCTCTAGCATGCATAGTGACTCTTTGATAAGTTCTTTGCCTTTCGGTGAGTTTAAAAGAATAGGTAGGCATATTTCAGAGAAAAATTTAATTCCAAAAGAATTTAATAAGGTGGAAGGAAAGTTGATAGAGAGAGGATACTCTGTTTTGAGTGTAAAAAAAGCTAGAAGAAGGGTGGAGAATGAGTTGGGTCTTACCAAAAGGTCCGGTAATAGGGTTAGATTTAGGGGGATAGGCCACTCTGGAAATTTTGAAATTTATGATGAAAATCGTGGTGGGAACAAGGATTTAAATGAAAAAATATTCTTTGTAACCAGATTTTCCCATTTTTCTCAAATATTGAAGGGATTAGTGGATAGATTTTGGCCCATCATTCATGAGGATGAGAAGATAGGAAAACTTTTTCCGTCAAGGGTGACCTTTTCATACAAGAGATATTTTAATCTCAGGGAAATCTTGAATTTCAGAAAAAATGGAAGAGTGGGTGAAGATGATAGAAAGGGAACATTCAGGTGCGGAAAATGTAAGGTGTGTAAGTGGGTTAGGAACTTGGATGGTTCCAAAATCAATGGGGTTAAATACAATGCCACTGAATTTTATGATTGCAATTCAACAGGGGTTGTGTATATCATAGGATGTGGCTGTGAGAGACAAATTTGGTACATAGGACAAACCACCAGAAGGGTCAAATTAAGGATTTTGGAACACCTAGGAGACATAAGGCACAAGAGGTTAGAGAGCCCAGTAGGAAAACATTTTTTCGATAATCATGGGGGGGTTCCAGATGGTTTTGTATTCAGTGTTTTAGGTAGACCCAATGTATATGGTAATGAGGCTCTTTTTCGTGAGAAGTTACTTTTGATGGAGTCAAGATTCATTCTTAATTTAAAAAACATGTTTCCCAATGGAATGAATATGGAGGTGTAATGTACTTTTTCCATGTAGTTTTTCCATATATTTCCCAATATTTAGGAAAAGGGACTGCTTGTAAGGGTCATTTCAAATGAACAATATGTATTCATTTTTTATAATAGTATTCATATTTATGTATACATTATTTAAAAAAAGTATTCATGAATTGAGTGTTATTTATTCTCCAGTCAACATGTTGCATAGTATGTTGCATAGTTTTGATTAAGAAAAAATGCCAAATTTGTTTTATTAAAATAATAAGTAAAAAAAGAGAGCACATAGTGAATCTAATTGTTTAATTGGGGGATGGTGCATCAATAATTTAATTAAAAAATTTGTATAAAAATGGGTGGAGTGTTATGTAAAATGTATTCCAGGAGAAGGAGGCAGGTACCAGAATTAAAAAATTCAACTTGCAGCAGTTGGTGTCCTCCATTTGTATATTGTATGCTTGATTGGTGAAGGAGTGGAGGTATTGTGTCTTTTCAAGGGCATTTATAAGCCTAGCCAGAATGTGTTGGCTTTCGCCCCCCTTTTAAATTAGTTTCCTGGGCCTCTGTCTAGCAGGGCCACTGAAGTGATCCCAGGGGTAAATTTACAATTTCCCATCCACTCATCAAGATTCCTCTTGAAGAGAGTCTGCAAGGGGCTCTGCCTAACATCAACTGGGATTCTATTCCACAGTGAGGGAAGTCTCTGGGACAGGAATCTATCCCTTCAGCACGTCCTGTTTATTGCTTTGCTGAGGTTTAATTCACTGGAGTGTGTGGCTGTAAGAGATTTGTTTTTCTTGAGGTAGAGCATGTCCATTAATTCTGGGTTGGACATGGCCTTATAGTCAGGCATAGATCACATCTGAGCAGGCAGTAAGCAACCAAGTAGAGCTGGAGTTTCTTTAGTCGAGCTGCATAGGGCATCTCTTTGAGGCCCATGATCCTCTTGGTGAAGTACTTCTGTGGTCTTACCAGCTGTTGCATGTGTCAATTAAGGTACATACCAAATGGGGCATTGTACTCTATTATGGGCCTAATGAGTGATGAGTAGAGGGGCACAATGACCTCTCTTGATCTAGAGGTGAACCCTTTCGTGATTAGGTGGGCTACATACAAGGAATAACTAACCACTTTGCCAATGTGATTATAAAAGGAGAGGTTACTATCTACCTGGGTCCCCAGGTCCATAATTACATTTTTCATACCTAGTGGATTACCAACTATGTGGTAATTTGTGGGCACTTTGTTTTTTCCAAAGGGATTGACTATGCATTTTTTGCCATTCAGCTTTAGGCCATGGTTTTGACACCAGGTATCTGTCTCTGTAAGACCTTTCTGGAGGATGTCTGTGTCAGCCAGAGAGTCGATTATGGCCCCCAGTTTACAGTCATCTGGGAACTTGGTCAGCCATAGTCCTCCCGTGCTTGCCTGTACCTCAGAGATGTATAAACTGAACAGGAGGGGTCCCAGGACTGAGACCTGTGGGATGCCACTTGTGACTGGTTTAGAGCCAGACATGGCACCTGCAACTCTGACCATGTGTGTTCTATCCGTGAGCCAATTGGCTACCCATCTCGTGACATAGGAGTTAATGTTCAAGCTAGTAAGCTTGTCTAATATTGCCAGAGTGGGGAATGGTGTCAAAGGCCTTAATGAGGTCCAGGTAGGCTGTGTGGACTACCTTCCCTTCATCTATGGCCTTGGTAACTGTTTCAAAGAAGTCAACTAGGTTTAGGAGGCAGGAACTGCCTTTAACAAAGCCAAATTGGGTAGGGTCCAGTATCTGGAGGTTCCCAATGTCTCTGTTTATGAGTTCCATGATAATTCGCTCCATAGCTTTGCAGACCAGGCTGGTCAGGCTTATAGGGCAATAGTTCCTAGGTTCTGTTGTGGCACCACCTTTGTGGAGTGGGATGACTGTTGCTGTACACCATTCTTTGGGTACATAGCCTGTGGTAAGGTTGAGTCTGAACAGTGAATGTAGGTGAGGGTTTAGTTCCTTTTGGAGCTCGTGTAAGATGCAGCCTGGGACACCATCCAGTCCCACTGACGCTGTGTTCTTAGCTTTGTAGAGGGCTGTTTTTACCTGCATGTCCATGAAGTCTGGGGCTCTGCATTCTTCTGGGATGGACACGGGCCCTCTTGGGGGTGAGGGGGGGGGGGTGAAGTTTGCACTGAACTTGTCCACCAGGATGTTGGCAATGTCAGTTGGTTCAGTGTATTTTTTGCCATTTTGCAGTAGTTGAAAGCATATCTGACAGTTGCCACCTAAATATTTGATATAGCTAAAGAAGGCTTTGTGGTTATCTTTAGATTCCTTGCCAATTTTTCTTTAGAAACTGGACTTGGATTATTTTATGAGCAATTGTAGTTTCTTGCTAATAATGATCAGTGATGCCTTTCCTTTTTGGCATTTTACTCTATCATGTGTTAATTTCCTCCTTCTGTTGTATAGCTTATTTATGGGCAAGGACCACCAGATTGGTTTCTTCTTTTTGGAGGAGTGAGTCTTGGTTTTAATTGGGATGGCTTGATCCATGCATCCCTGTAGATGCTCATAGAATGCACTTGTAAAGGATTCTGCAGATTGGATAGCATTATCCTGTAGCAAGGTGGCTTTGAAGCTTTCCACTTCGGTCTTGAGAAGTGTGAAGTTTGCTTTTGAAAAGTTTTTTACAGTAGTTTTGTTGACTGGTGGGGGGGGGGGGTCGGGATGTGGATGCCCAGTGTGATTACTTCATGATCTGATATTACCAGCAAGGGGTTTACCTCTGGTGTGGAACACTGATCCCCCATGTTGGTGATGATCAGGTCCAGTATGTTGTCACCTCTAGTGGGCATGGTGACCAGCTGTTCCAGGCCATTTAAGTTTATAAACTCTAGGAAGCATTGGGCAAAGGACTTTGACTCAAGTAATTCTCCCAGTCAATGTTTGTTTAGTTGAAATCTCCTCATATCATGGTGTTTGGTAGGACCTTTATATTTCCCAGTGTTCTCAGGAATACTGAGTGAGGGTCCTTAAACAAGGTATGTGATCTATAGCAGGCTACAATCTGATAAGCAGCTTTGGCCAATGTTAGTTGCACTTACATGGTTTCCAAGGCCTCATGCTGTGCCACTAACCTGGAGGTGTGGTTATCCTTTATGAAAATGGATATACACCCTCCTTTAGTATTTCAGTCTGGGTTTTGGGACCGACGCTCGGAGGGATTGGGATTTCTTTAAGTGGAGCATGTCCAACAGCTCTGTGTTTGACATAGCTTTGTATGTTAGGCAGATATCACCTCTGAGTAGGCGATATGCGACAGAGTAAAGCTGTAGTGTTTTGAGATGGTCTGTGTATGGCATGTATTTGAGGCTGCTAATCCTCTTTGTGAGGTATTTCTACAGGCTTTCCAGTTGTTGTAGATGTCTTGTGAGGTACATATCAAACGGGGCATTGTACTCTATAATGGATCTAATGAGTGATGAGTAGAGGGGAACAATGACCTCTTTTATTCTGCATGAGACACCTTTTGTGATGAGGTGTGCCCCGTAGAAGGATTTCCTGACTACTGTGGCAATGTGATTATCAAAGGAGAGTCTACTGTCCACCTGTGTCCCAAGGTCTCTTATCACACTTTTGGTGTTACGTATACTACCACCGATGTTGTAGTTCATGGGTACAGTGTTTTTATCAAAGTGGATGACAATGCACTTTTTGGCATTGAGCTTGAGGCCATGGCTTTGACACCAGGCATCTGTCTCAGTGAGGCCCTTTTGTAGGATGTCCACATCATTAGTAGTCTCGATTATGGCTCCTAGTTTGCAGTCATCTGGGATCTTCATTAGCCAGAGACCTTCTATGTTAACCTGTACTTCAGGGAAGCAGATACCAAACAGGACAGGACCCAGGACTGAACCCTGTGGTACTCCACTTGTTACTGGTCCAAAGTCGGACTTGAGGTCTGCTACTTTAACAGTGTGGGTTGTGTCAGTCAGCCAGTTGGCAACCCATCTTGTGACATAGGGATTTATACCTAGCTTAGTGGGTTTATCCATAATTCCAGAGTGGGGGATGGTGCTGAAAGCCATGGCAAGATCTAGATAGGCTGTGCGAGCCACCTTACCCTTGTCTACGGCTTTGGTGACTGCTTCAAAGAAGTCTATCAGGTTTAGGAGACATGATCTGCCTTTTACAAACCCAAAATGGTTGTGGTCCAGAGTTTGGAGATTACCAATGTCTTTGTTCATAAGTTCCATGATGATACGTTCCATGGCCTTGCAGACCAGGCTCATCAGGCTAATGGGGCACTAGTTCCCAGGTTTCGTAGTGGCTCCCCCCTTGCGTAATGGGATAACCATCGCTGTGCGCCATTCAGCAGTCACAAAGCCTGAGGTGAGGCTATGATTGAACATGGTATGTAGGTGTGGTGCCAGTTCGTTCTGTGGTTCATGTAGAACACAGCCTGGGATGTAATCTGGTCCCATGGATGCTGTGTTCCTGGCTTTGGAGAGGGGTTTTTACCTGTGCAGCCATGATGACAGCAACTTTGCATTCTTCCGGTATAGAGATGTGCTCTTTCATGGGTGAGGGGGGTAAAGTTAGCACTGATCCTATCTGCCAGGCTGTTGGCAATATCAGTTAGGTCTGTATATTTAGTACCATTGTGCTGTAACTCAGAGCAGATCTGAGTGTTGCCATTGAAATTCTTGACATAGCTATAGAATGTTTTGTGGTTGTCTTTAGAATCAGTGTCGACTTTGTTTTCATAACTAGCTTTTGAGGATTTTATCAGGGATCGCAGCTTCTTCCTGAGGCTGACTAGGGAGCTCCTCCACTCATGGGATTTTAGCCTCTTTTGCAACAGTTTCTTCCTTCTGTTGTGCAGTTTGTTTATGGCAGGGGACCACCAGATTGGCTTCCTTTTCTTAGAGGATAGTGTCTTGGTTCTGTTTGGGATAGCACAATGCATACACTCATGTAAGTGCTTATAAAGTGCAATTGTGAAGGATTCAGTAGTCTTAACAGTATTGTCCATCTGCATGGGTGTCCTGAAGTTCAGCACATCTGTCTTAAGAAGCATGAAGTTGGCTTTGCAGACATTTTTTAACATGGTTTCCTTAATGGGGGGTGGGTCCAGAATGTGGATATGTATGGCAATTAGCTTATGGTCAGATGGGACCAATGAGACGCTGACTTCAGGTGTGGAACACCAGTCACTCAGGACAAACCAAACCCAATAACCAACACAAATAACCACAAAGTTAGCTAAATGCTACTCATTGCCAGAAGTCTCAGCCTCCAGATGCACACACTCGAGGCACATCTCAGTATGGAGAATATTGATATCTGTGCATTAACAGAAACCTAGTTCAAGGCTCCAGAGAGCACAACAGCACTACCAGGATACTACTCATTCCATACCTTCCAGCATCAGGACCTGGATCATAGCACATAGGGTGGGGATGTATCCATATTCATCAAGGATACCTACACCACTCTCTACATGCTCTGTACAGGATATGTACCCATAGAATATTGCACAGCAACATTCTTCACACTCCACAGGGGTGGGGCCACAAAAACCCCTTGGCATTCATGCTCTATGAGCCTGATGAGTCTGCTCTTTAAGGCAATGGAGCCAATCATAATGGAAGTCAACAATAAAGAGATTGTGAACCTTCACACAGTTGAGCACACCCAGTTTGGCTTCATCATATGCAGATGACACCTCCTGAACTGGGTGGATTTCTTTGAGACCATTACCCAGGCTACAGATGATTGAAATGAGCTCAACACAGCCTACCTATACCTCATTACAGCCTTTGACACCATTCCCCAGTCAGGTATCATAGATGAACTCACCAACCTGGGCATGAATCCATACATCACAAGATGGCTTGCAAACTGGCTCACAGATAGATTCCACAAACTAAGAGTTGCTGGCTACATGTCAGACTCTACACTGGCAACAACTGGTGGCCCCCAGGGTTTAGTCCTGGGGTCCCTCTTGTTTGGTATAGACTTCTCAAATGTACATGCAACACAGGAGGGTTATGGTTGACTAAGTTTGCTGGGAATTGTAAAGTGTTTGCCATAATAGATTCCCCGGATGACACAAATATTCTCCAGAAGGGACTCTATGAGACAGATGTGTGGTGTCAGAATCATGGCCTCAAGCTCAATGTGGAGGAATGTATAGTGATCCCCTTTGGTGAAAACAAAGTACATACGAACTACCACATAGGTGTTACCCCCTTAAAACTGACAAGGTAATAAGGGATCTGGGGACACAAGTAGATAGTCATCTTTCCATTGACAACCATGTTTCCAAAGTGATTGGGAAATCCTATGTGGCCCACCTAATCAACAAAGGGTTTGCATCAGGATCCGAAGAGGTAGTGGTGGCCCTCTACTCTTAAGTGATCAGACCCATCATTGAGTACAATGCACCATTTTGGATGTACTCGACTACGCATATCCAGCAGCTGTAGAGACCACAGAGGTACCTCACCAAGAAGATTACTGGCCTCATACAGTTATGTTATGCAACACAACTGCTAAAACTAAATCTGTTCTTCGTTCTATACCGCCTACTTAGATGCACACTCTGCCTAACATACAGAGCCATGTCCAACACATAACTGCTGAGCATGCTCCATCTACAGATAACAAAATTGAGTCACCCTACACACTCCAGGGATATTAACCTCATCACAACAATGAATACAACATGCTGGTGGGATAGAGTACCATCCCAGACACTTGCCTTACTGTGGAACAAAGTCCCAATGTACATCAGACAGAGCCCCACGCTGACACTCTTCAATAGGAACCTTGATGAGTGGATGGGAAACAGACAATTCACAACAAGCATCACATCAGCAGCCCCACTAGAAAGTGGCTTAGGGTACTAACTATTAGAACAAGGGCTTGAGAGACTACCCAATGGGGTGGTGAAAGCTGCACAACTTGCCTAGGCTAACATATGCCTTATTGAAGATAGGTTCATAGTTATGTAGTAGACTATGTGACAGGTTGTTAGAAAAATATGTATTAATGTGTGTATTAGTAATATGCTTAGTGCATTCAGAGCCTAAAAGAGTTAACACATTTATTCTATTTCATACTGCATAAATCTGTACAAACTGCAGTTGCTTTCTGACCTTGTATTGTCAGCTAAATCTTGCTAGTGCCTTGGAAATTTACTGAGAACCAGATGATTTCTGCTTGCGTTAGGAAAATAATGAATAGAACAATACTGCTTATATGAAACTCAGACAAGAAGTTCCGCTGTGCCATGAGAACATATACAGCTGTAGAAGTAACAGATAATTAGGACAAAGCCTGCTTAAAAATATGAACTGCAATCAGCATTTGCTTGTATCTGTATTAGAAAAGTACCTTGAAAAGTAACAGTGTACAATAGACGCTTGTAAACGGATTAATAGTCACCAAGGCCAGGTTGTTTTTCTGAAAGGTTTCTCATAAATCTAGTCATGTCAGCAGAAAATCTGAAGTAACACCTGATGTAGTACAATGCTTAAAGTTGTGTTTGATTACGTCAGCTTAGAAGGCCATGTCTTGTAAAACAGTATAAGAATGAACATACTTCCTGTTAGTAGTTAGAAAAATCCTTGTATTTGCATGTTTTTGTCTCCTTGCTGCAAGTAAATTAAAGTGCCTTAACTGGACCTTATGTTTATTGGTCTTTGAAGTTTTTTCCTTTGACAGATTGGTCCTTCGGACCGGAAACCTTCACTTTGCCTCGGATCAGACAGGCCAGGTGGCTTGAAACCATACGGGGAAGAAACCACATCGGTTCTTCTTATTTGAAAAGTCCTCCGACTGAATTGTTGTACAAAAGAGACCAGCCACTTTCTGATCTGCGACTGAAGGATGGGTTTACTCGAACCAGGTGATCAATCACGAAGGCTCTGGTAAGGTGAATCTACCTTCTTTTTCTGTTTTAGATCAGGGACTAGATTTGTATTTGTTTTGTTAGAGACTTTGTTTGTAAGTCAGGGACAGAAAGATTACTGTTTTGTCATAGATCAGGGAAACAGAGCAGGTAGGCAGTCATTCTGAAGAGACTATAAACATATCTGTGGTACCACATAAAAATAAGGTGTTACGTAACGATTAAAAGGGTAGAACAAAATGGGTAATAATTGTACAAAAAGGTCCCAAAATCCGCCATTAACCGAAGACGCGAAATACATGCAGTCACAGCGTGCTGATAATATTAAATACTACTCATAATGGGTTAATAAATATGAATTTGATGGTAAACTAGAGAAATCCTCGCTTGTCAAACTTGTCAAACAGCTTAAAACCGATTCTAAAGGTCAGGTAAAGAAGCAACGTCAATTAGGAATTCCTCAGGCACACAGGTGGATTGAGGAAGTAAACCGAAGGGAGCAAAAGAATAATAATTCAAAAGCAATGTTTTTAGACCAGGACAATAACTTAGTAATAGCATCAGCCCCTCCACCTCCCTTACCAGAATATGAGGCAAGTGAACAAGTTAGTCCACCCCTGCGATATCCTGCTATCACTGTAAGTAGAGACACTACAAAAGCAACACCGTTTGTTAGAGATCCCGTCGAGACCAGGTCTCGGACACGGGCAGGAAACTCAAAAGGGGACATTGAGTTATATCAAATGGGTAGAAATTCACGATATATGAGTGAAGAGGAAATATGCCCACTTATAGAAGTGCCTAATCCTCAGGCAGGGAAAGAAGGTCAGGACCCAACTATTCTAGTGTATAGACCCTGGACTCCGGAAGACATCCGGAAAGCCACTGAGGGAATTCCCCATCCAAAAGTTAATTTTAAAAAATTCTTAGAAGATTTGCAAGGAATGAGGCTGAGTTATAATTTAAAATGAGAAGAGGTAGAAAAAGTAGTCAGACAAATTGTGGGACCAGATTGGCACATGATTAGTGGCGACTGGAATCCCCGTGATATTGCGCTCAGGCCCCTCCCACATAGTAACGCAGAGTTAGACAACAGAGTGAAAGGTCTTACAGACCAAATCTTTGAGAAATGGAAGCCTAGGGCAGACTGGACTTGCATTAATCAATGCATCCAACAAGAAGGTGAGACTGTTGACAGATATTATGCCAGACTGTTAGAATGTTTTAATAACCACTGTGGAATGCAGGTTCCTGAAGACCAGACACATGATTCCCCATATGAGCAGCAGTTAAAGAATGCATTATTGAAAGGCAGTATTGCACTCATAAACAGTTTTATTACAAAACACATGGTAGATCATCGTACAAGCAGATTACAGTCATTGCTTGAATATGCTAGACATGCTGAAAGGCATTTTAATAGCAAAAAGAAAAAGAAAGCCCAAGTATTTTCTGTAGAAGACGGAGCAGAAGTTTATGTAGTACAGTCCGGGAAAAAGGGCAAGAGAAATGCCCAGGGAAACAAAGGGTGAAAAAAAAAGGGGTGAATGTTTCAAATGCGGTAAGAAAGGACACTTGGCAAGGGATTGCAAGAAAAACAAGAAGGCAACCACGGAAGATAAGAAGGGTGAGGACTGACTATATGGTAGTCAGGAATCACTAGAAGGAGATAGCAGAGAAAGGACAAATGAGTATGTGATAGAGGGAGTAGAGAATGTAACAGAAGACATAGAGGAAGTGCAAGAAGTCACGGATAGTGAAGAAAATGAAATATTGGATTTGGCTTTATTGAGCTTAGAGCTCTATTTAGCAGACACAAAACCAGAAGTCACACTCCTGGTAAAAGGGAGGGAAGTCACATTTTTGTGTGACCCAGGGACCTCACGGACCCTGATACATCCCTCCAAGCTGCCAGAGAACTCAGAGTCACCTGATTACATATTAGTGAAAGCAGCTAATGGACAGCTGTATCGGGAGCCCCTCTCCCATAATATTGTGATAACTGATCCTGTTTCAGGATTGACCCAGAAAAGCAAAATTGTTGTTTCTGCAAAATGCCCAGTAAACCTCTTGGGCAGAGACCTTATGCAGCTATTTGGTATAGCAGTAGTTCAACCATGCAAGTTATGGAAGCACAGCGGCAAATTGATACCTTTGCAGTGCAATCGGAGGGTAAAACATATTATTGGTACAGCCAGGACTTGGTTACGACTGGTCCAGGGGCAGTGACCGAAGAGTTGATGAATGTAGCCATCAGCAAGTTCCCCTCCCTTGACATTGATAAACAGCATTTGTTGCACTGTACTCTGTATTATTGTAACACACCAGAACCTGATAAGGAATATGAACAAGAATTGTTTAGAAATCATGCAAACAGATTAGTATTACGTAATCTGTACTGGGACACAGAAGGGAACAGTGTAGCCAGCTGTTCATTGCCTCAGGAGTTCTTTGCACTTTATAAATCTAATCGATTACCACATGTTAGCTTAACTAAGGACAAAAATGTGAAAAGGGTAGACTTAAGAGAAAAAGTCACGAGATGGGAGAAACAGACAGAGTTAGAACAATCAGAACAGGGAATACAAATGCAGAAGTTGAATTGGATAACTCAGACCCAGCCAGCTGTACACTTGCAGTCTAGCATGGACAGCTGATTAGCACTCCTATTGAAAGAGGAAGAGAATGCCTTACAGAATATACCAGAAACTCTCTGTTCAACAGGAAAATCAGATGTAGGACTTATTCGTACAGTGGGACCAGTTACTATTATGCAAAAATCAGCATTTAGACCACAAAAAAGACAATATCCCTTAAGAAAAGATGCAGAGGTAGGAATCATACCTATTATAGCAGCTTTGCTTAAGGAAGGGGTGCTGGTGGAATCTCCTGATTCACCATGTAACACACCCTTATTTCCTGTTAAGAAAGCGAATGGGGAGTGGCGTATGGTCCAAGATTTACAAGCTGTAAATGACACAGTAATACCAAGGTCACCTACGGTGCCAGACCCACACACCCTGTTGAATGATTTAAAACCTCAACAGAAATATTTTTCTGTAGTAGATATCAGCAATGCGTTCTTCTCGATACCGATACACCCTGACAGACAGTATTAGTTTGCATTCACATTTCAGAGGAAACGGTACACATAAACGCAACTACCACAGGGGTATTGTGAAAGTCCAACAATATTCTCACAAGAAATGGCAAGCAACTTGGCGGGATTTACCCCACCAAGAGGTGGTCAGATTTTGCTTTATGTTGATGATATCCTGCTGGCAGCCCCCACCCAGCAAGATTGTAAAGAAGATACCATAGTGCTATTACAATTTTTAGCCACTGAAGGACATAAAGTAAACAAAAATAAACTTCAGCTTTGGAAAAAACAAGTTAAATACCTAGGATATGTAATATCCAAGGAAGGTAGGACATTAGATGAGGACAGAAAAATTGCGATTTTGCAAGCACCAAAACCCACTACCAAGAAGGAAATGATGTCCTTCCTGGGTACGACTAATTTTTGTCGGAGCTGGATTCCAAACTATGCCTTGAAATCTGCACTGCTGACTAACCTGATTTATAAAAAGCCTATGGCAGCACAGGATTTGTTACAATGGACACCAGAAGCAGAATCTGCTTTCTGTAAACTGAAACAGTTAATAGCGTCCTCATTAGTTTTGGGATTACCAAACTATCATAAACGTTTTTTCCAAACTGTAGATTGTAAGCAAGGTTATATGACATCAGTGTTAACGCAGCAACATGGGGACAAGCAATGCCCTATTGCTTATTATTCTTCACAACTGGACCCAGTGGCACGGTCTTTACCTCACTGTGTACAAGCAGTAGCTGCAGCTGCAATGGCAGTACAGGCTTCGGCCTCAGTAGTGTTGCTCCACCCTCTCACATTGAGAGTGCCTCATGCAGTCGCGATTATTTTACTGTAAGAGAAGGTAGCATATCTTTCCCCTTCTAGGCATCTTTCCTGTATGACTATATTGTTGAGCCAACCTCACATGACAATTGAACGTTGTACGACTTTGAACCCTTCTACCTTGCTCCCAGCCCCTGCAGATGGCACACCACACAGCTGCCTGCAGGTGATTGAGCAAAAGACACTACCTAGAAAAGATCTTACGGATGTTCCCTCGGATGATGCCAAGGTGACATATTACGTGGCTGGCTCATGCAAAAGGGGTACTGCAGGACAGAACCTAGTAGGATATGCAGTAGTTTCTGACACAGACATTATAGAAGCGAAATCTTTACCACACAGTTTATCTGCACAGGCAGCAGAATTGATTGCCTTGACAAGGGCATGTACCTTAGCAAAGGGTAAATGTGTAAACATTTTTACTGACAGCCAGTAAGCTTTTTCTACTGTACATGTTTTTGCTCAACAGTGGAAAAATCGAGGAATGATAACATCTACTGGCAAACCGATCAATCATGCACAGTTTATTTTAGATCTTTTAGAATCTATTCAGTTACCTCAGAAAGTAGCTATTTGTAAATGCACAGCTCATACCAAGCAACAGGACAGGATTTCAAAAGGTTTGGGGTTGGGAGGGTGGCCTAATAGCTAAGGTAGTTGCCTTACAAACACAAAGTGCAGGGTTTGAGTCTCACAAGGGATAATTGGCTAGGTGTAAAATGGCTTGCAAGGGCAGTTAGCCTAGTATGAACCTATGTAATGCGAGAGCTGATACAGCTGCAAAGCAGGCAGCTTCAGAAGCGTTTCTTTTGAATGAGGAATTACAACCCTGAGATTTTAGACTTAGAAATGTTAAAAACAATGCAGACACTTACTACGAAAGTTGAAAAACAAAGATGGGTAAAACGAGGAGCAATTCTTGAAAAGGGGTTGTACATCTCTAAAGAAAGGAAACCGATATTGCCATCTGATTTGTATAGATATGCAGCTTTGTTGAGCCATGAGCAGAGCCAGGGGGGATGGTACAGCTGGTGAACTGAGTGTTCACGACGTATGGCTTCTCAAATTACTCTAAAAAATTCTATGCGGTATGCCACGTTTGTAATAAACATTATGCACAAGGGGTGTTAAAGCCCAAGCAAGGGAGTTCCCCTACACCACCATATCCGTTTCATACTATTTGTATGGATTTCATAGAGTTGAATAAATGTGAAAATAAGAAGTATTGTCTTGTCATTGTAGATATGTTTTCCAGATGGGTGGAAGCCTTTCCAACTAAAAATCCAGATGCTACAACGGTGGCCAAAGTCCTTGTCAAAGAAATCATCCCTAGATTCGGCATTCCAGAAAGGATCTACAGTGACAATGGCACGCACTTCGTCAATCAGACCATACAACAGCTAAGTAAATCTTTCGGAATTTCTTTAAAGAATCATTGTGCGTATCACCCACAATCAGCAGGGCTAGTAGAGAGGCATAATGGGTTTTTAAAGAGTAAGCTAAGAAAGTTAATATCAGAATCACAGAGAAACTGGGTGTACTGTCTGCCTCTGGCACTGTTGAGCATGAGAACTGTTCCGAATGCAAAAGGATTGACTCCTTTTGAAAATCTCTTTGGAAGGGCTTACTATATACCTCAGTGGAAATCTCTCATGCCTGCAGACCAGGAAGCTGACAGTACATTAGCAGAGTATATGTGTAAGTTATTATTAAATTCTAAACATTTGTTGCAGTTAAATTCTGTTTCAGATAAAGAACAAACAAGACCGTCAGAAGTGGCAGTGCCCCCTGGAGTTTGGATCTGGCTGAAGGTAGTTAAGAGAAAGAACTGGGCATTTCCAAAGTGGGAAGGTCCATATCAAGTGCTTTTGTCAACACCCACTGCAGTCAAGATAGCGGAACGTGCCTCTTGGATCCACCTGACGCACTGTAAATTAGTTAAAAACTTTGAACTGGACAAAAATCTTGTTACATGCCAAGAGTAAAAATGATAGAGTCCAGAAGAAACAGGAATGCAGAACAACCCTTTCCTCAGAAGTATTGCATAATCATCCTGTTAAGTGTATTTGTGACAATAATCTTTTTGCTGTGGCCTTTCCTTTTCCCAGCCACACAGACTGAACTGAATAAATGTGAAGCGTTACTCATAAACTGGCATCCAAACTTTAACACTTACCAGGCAATTAAATATGTGTATGCTGAGACTTTCAATGTTTCAAATTGCTGGATTTGCACAGCTTTGCCGACAGCATAAGGGGAGTTATTAATGACTACGGTCCCCCTAGGGGTCAATGAGACCTGGGAGAACTTGATTTATGATACCTCAACCATTACAGCACAAGATAAAATAGCATTGCACTTATCTGTTCCACAAAAGGGAACTGTGTGTTTTTATAAAAATGATACTGTTCAGGTGGGTTGGAGCAATTGCAATGTGACTGTTCCTTATAGATGTTATACTAAAGGAAACAAAGTAGATCTTTATTGTAACACAAACTATGATTCATTTCTTGGATTGATGCATAAAACACTTGATGAAGTAAAACATAATTCTGTTCTTTATAAACAGCTGTCTATAATTGATAGAAAAATGTTTCATGCAGGACGAGTGTATATTCATAGCAGGGTTACTACTAAAGCAGAGGACTGTTATTTTGTGTGTGGCAGAAAGGCATACAAATGGTTACCTGAGAATTGGTCCGGCAGTTGTATTTTGGGTTACCTAGTTCCGGCCATATGACACACTGCAGTTTTGCCTCATGGGAAAATTTGAAATGTCCGAGAGGTCATAAAGAAACCTGAGAATCCTGTAGGATGAATCAATGTGCATTGGAAAGACCATCATTCCCTAGGCAAAGGGCTGACACATATGGACTTGAGTGATAGTGTTATATCGTGGGCAGGCATATCCCCAGCATATGGAGCAGTGAAATCGATTTGGGAGCTGAGAAAACTGTCAAAACTTCTCGAAGTAATGAGCAACACAACTTTTTCTGCTCTTGAATTGGTGACTGAAGAACTGAATGCTATGAGAACTGTAGTGCTCCAAAACCGCATGGCTCTAAACTTCACCCTAGCGGTGAGAGGTGGTACATGCGCTTTAATCCAAGAAGAATGCTGTTCGTATATTCCTGACCATAAACACGAGATAGACAATCATCTTGAGGTAATTCAGCAAGTGTCGGCCATGACCAAACCAGGCCCAAACCCACTGACAGACTTTTTCCAGAAATGGTTTGGGGGGTGGGGTACCATCCTAATGAATATCCTGATTGCCATTTGTGCAGGTATGCTCCTACTGGGAGTATGTGTTTGTTGTGGTATCCCCTGTATGAAAAGACTGATTAAAGGCCTTATAGACATGTCGGTTTCTGAAACCTTATATCAAAGTACTGAGTTTGAAGAACTGTTAAAAGACTGAAAATGCTTTCATAAGTTTAAACTGAATGACTCTCAACTGCAAATCCTGAGTGGAAGAGGTTAGGAGAAGAAAACACACTGTTTATGCTTATTTTGAAAGTAGAATAAAAGTATTAATAGGGGGAAATGTTAGAAAAATATGTATTAATGTGTGTATTAGTAATATGCTTAGTGCATTCAGAGCCTAAAAGAGTTAACACGTTTATTCTATTTCATACTGCATAAATCTGTACAAACTGCAGTTGCTTTCTGACCTTGTACTGTCAGCTAAATCTTGCTTGTGCCTTGGAAATTTACTGAGAACCAGATGATTTCTGCTTGTGTTAGGAAAATAATGAATAGAACAATACTGCTTATATGAAACTCAGACAAGAAGTTCCGCTGTGCCATGAGAACATACACAGCTGTAGAAGTAACAGATAATTAGGACAAAGCCTGCTTGAAAATATGAGCTGCAATCAGCATTTGCTTGTATATGTATTAGAAAAGTACCTTGAAAAGTAACAGTGTACAATAGACGCTTGTAAACAGATTAATAGTCACCAAGGCCAGATTGTTTTTCTGAAAAGTTTCTCACAAATCTAGTCATGTCAGCAGAAAATCTGAAGTAACACCTGATGTAGTACAATGCTTAAAGTTGTGTTTGATTACATCAGCTTAGAAGGCCATGTCTTGTAAAACAGTATAAGAATGAACATACTTCCTGTTAGTAGTTAGACAAATCCTTGTATTTGCATGTTTTTGTCTCCTTGCTGCAAGTAAATTAAAGTGCCTTAACTGAACCTTAAGTGTATTGGCCTTTGAAGTTTTTTTTCTTTGACAGAGGTACATGTCTAGAGATAGTAGATATGTACTTCATTGTACCATCATGTTGTATAGCAGGCGCATGGACCGCATACACTGTAATGCTTACAAATACTGGTGGCTGGTATGTACACTGGGTGAGATGTGCACCTCATGTCTTTTGTGCCATTGGGATGTGTGCTGGATGGGACAGTCCTGGATGGCTCTCTGTCATGGTCACCCTCTTACACACATCTCTGCCCATCCATCTTTGGCTTATTATACTGTGTTCCCCCTACATATATATATATGTATATATGTATATAGGTACATAGGTAGGTAATAGGCTATCTGCCTGAAGGCATATATTAGTATGGCCAGAGTGTGCAGCTATCACCACCCATGGAGTTAGTTCCCCTAGGCCTCTTTTACTTTAGGGCTCACCTTTGTGTTGTACATCGACAGGAAGCACAGTGTGCCTGCAGGGCTTCCATGAGTCATTCTACATACAGTGGGGACAGCTATTATTTGTACATTTCTACCCGGGGGGGCACACCTGATTGTTACTGTGGGTGTACATAGGATGAAGGGTTCACCTGACACTTATACACATTTGCTAGGCCTGCACTGCTATGTCAGGTACGCCATTTCAGTCTGTACTCTTGCCTATCATACTGGCTTGAGGTATATCACTGCACTACAGACCTTAGCTTCCAATTACACGCATATCAGTTTGTGACTTCATAGCCTACCTAACCCACATCACACTGCCTGGTCTGCCGTTATTTGTCTGCATAGGCCTGGGGGGAGGTTACTCATATGCCTCTTCAGAGGGCATGATACAGCATTTGTTTGTGTTTGCATTTGTCTACATTTGCCCTGCTGGCTGTGACTGTTAGGTATGTGACCCCCCCCCCAACTGGTATGTGTGAGTGAGTTAAGTTGTGTCTGTGCCAGTGAAATGCTGTCATGGCTTAGTGGTTCAGTACTGTGACTATAGTGCACAGTATCCTGAGTTTGAGCCCTGTCACTGCTTTTTATTTTCCTGCTGGGCAGACCAGACTGCTTAAGGAGCAGTAAAGCAGGTGTGAGCATGTTTACCCGACTTTGCTTAACTTTGCCCGACTTTGCCCAACATTGCCCCACATTGCCCAACATTGTTCAACGTTGCCCGACGTTGTGCTGGTTATTGTGGTGTGCAGCTACACACAATTGTATTTAAATATGCTCAATACTGGTAAAATGTGCTTAGCAGTGCTTTATATTGCTTAAAATAGGGCACTCATGCCTCAGGTGGTGCTGCAGGGCTGCCTATGTTGGATGCACATAGTACACTCCCTATACATGTTTGAAAACAGGTAGTGTCAAGTTAGGCATCCTTTTTACTGTATGTGCGAGTCAGAGAGAGGTGTCATTTCCAGGGTTCCTACTGAGTCAGTGTATGTGATATGCATTGCCTCTTTGCCAAGGCCAGGGCATACTGGGCACATCTCCTTCTGCCTACTGGGGCAGGCTCAGGTTGTTCCTCCTCCGAGTCACGTTGTGCCTGTGCAGGCCTTGGCAATGGTGGGCGGCTGTTAGGCCCTGCCCCATGCTGTTCCTGCTGCAGATGTTTTCGCAGGATCATATTGTGTAGCATAGCACATACCATGACAATTTGGGTACATGTAGTTGGTGAGTACTGCAAGGCTCCACCAGATGTGTCCAGGCACTGGAACCGTGACTTGAGCATCCCAAACACACGCTCAATAATGTTTCTTGTTTGTGCGTGTGCCTCATTATGGAGTTCTTGTTCGGGTGTGTGTGCATTTCTGATGGGTGTCATCAGCCATGGCTCCAGTGCGTATCCAGCATCCCCCACTAGGTGACCGTCAGGGATGTCCCCATTGTTAAATCTCTGGTACAGCTGCTTCAGATGCCAGATGTGGGAATTGTGATAGCTTCCAGGGCAGCCAGCGCACACATTCATTATTATGCTCTGGGCATCCCACACAACCTGGAAGTTGATGGAGGCATCCACTCACTGGGTGGTGCTTTGATGTGTATGTGCGTGCAGTCTATTGCACCCACTACCTCAGGGTATTCTGCTATTTGGTGGAAAAGATGCACGGGAATTGGGGAAATATATGTGCTCACCGACATGTGCTGACATGGCATCCAGGAACTGGTGCAGTACCCTGGATGCTGATGCCTGTGAAATCCCCATCATATCACCAGTTTGTCTCTGGAAGGTACCTGTAGCTAGTATTCTTAGGCCAACACATACCTTGGTATCCACTGGGATGGGTTTCCCTCTGTTGATTCTGTGTGTGAGGCGTGGCCGGCACAGCTCAACAATTTGCTGCAGGAGGTCTCTGTCCACCCTATAGCGCTCCACTATCTCCAGCTCATGTAAACCCTGGTAGGTTACCCTGGGTCTGTACACTCTTCTCTGTCTCCTCACTGTGGGTTGCTCAGCAGCATTCACAACATCACCGCCCTCAGCACCTTGCACATGTTGGTTTATGATAGCAAGAGCAGCCCCTAACATTTTGTTCGACTTTAAAGTTTTTAAGCTTTCTCTCTTTGTATACTGCAGTGTTGCAGAGTTCTTGGGGAAAAAACAGGGAAGAATGCTGTTTGCAGAGTTTAAAGTGCTGGGCTGGGCTGGGCTAGTCTGCTGCCTGTGTAATTGGCTGATTCTGATATATTTCACCTGGCAGTTCTGCTAGTTCTCCTTGGTTAACTTCCTACTACTTCTTTTCCTTCCTTTTCCCTTTCTGTTTCCGCTCGGGGCAGCGCAGCACAAACAAGAGCAAACACGCGCACACGGGCTCACACGGGCGCACATGCTGTGTGCCGTTTGCAAGAAATTTCAGATATTTTCACAATGTACACCTTTGGTTTCTGGTTTTCAAAAAGGACAACTGTAGACACGCCTCTTGCAATCCTGAGCAACTCAGGCTAAACACAGCGTGCTCCAATAAGCATACAGCCTTTCTGACATACCCCCTCATGATGTCACATATCTTCTACTCTACTACAGACCTACTCCTATACTTACACTCTTGCGACATGGCTCACATGCTGGCTAAAATTGGGATTCACTATCCTTATCTTCATTTGCATAGAATTGACTACTAATGCTTGGTTACATCTCTCACACTAAGCTTCCCCCCCTTAGCAACCACTACTCAGTGGCCATGTTGTCTTCAGCCTGCCATTCGCCTGCATGGCAGGATAAGCTTTTTAGTGAAAATGCCTATTTGTGGCTATTTTGAAATTATTTTATTGTTTTTTAAGCACCGCACGTTTGCACGGCGCTGCGCTATGCTTAAACATCGGCGATTGGGGAAAAAAAATTAGATTTTAATAATTTTAAACATTTAAAAATGCCAATGGCCTTATATTTGGCCATTGGCATGCTTCCTCAACTGGATGCATCCTTTATTTGGAGCTGTCATAGCTTCGTTTAGCAATTTGCAGAACTGTACTCCGTTACCAACGGAGTACATTTCTGCAAATAACACTAATCTTCCACTGACAGTTTAGTGTTTCCTGGATTGCAAATTTACCACATTTGCATAGCTTTCAGCAGCAAATGAGGTAATTTGCATACCATGACGCTGTCCGTGCAAGAGTAGCTTAAGAAGCTATCATGCACGCTCCTGCCGGCTGTTGCTGGATCGCTCAGCAGACATATTGGATGTCTGACGTCTTACTCTACTCTACAACTATGTGCAAGCTTTCATAAATCTGGCCCACTATCTTGTTTTCTGTATGTGCACATTGTACCACATTGTTTTTCGTTCATCCCTTCCTGAAAAATATCATATTTGTCTCTCTTTGTCAGTTTAGTCTCTTATATGAGTACACAATTTTTTTAGTTAACTTATTCTTATTTGTTAATTATTTGTTAACCTGATAATCCCATTAGTCACAAGTGCCTCCTTTTAGGAATAACTCAGCAGAACTACCTGGTTAAGAGATTTGCAATTTTGCAATTGAAAACTAAGGGAATCAAACCAGTTACTAGAAGTTAAAACCTGTTTGCGGCTTATAGTTTTAGTTCATTATACTAAACTGGAAGCTGGATAATATTTGCCACCTCTTCTTCACCAAATGATATACATCATTATAAACCCTAGTATTATTGTGATAATATTTTTTTTTTCATGATTGATTGATTTTGCTGTACCTCTTACAACATTTCATCTGAGGTAAATAAACTGAAATACAACCTAATGTGGCTGTCTTTAAAAGTATCTCAGCATATAGAAATATTTTATTTATGATAAAAAAAAATCAGAACTTACATGCATGCCTTGTTCTCCTTTTCTTCCTGGAATAATTTCACCATTTCCCAGTACATAACCAGGTTCTCCCTAAAACAAAGACATAAATAAATAATCATTATGCTACCACACTGTCATTACACAGAGGCAAGTCATCATTCAAAGACTAGAAAGTAAACTACCTCTGTCTAGTGGCATTCAGTCAGGATTTAAATAAACCTTGATTCTGATCTCTACAATAGAGGAAGTACTAAAAAGACAATTAGCTAATAGAAAAAAATGAATTCAGTGCAATCCTAATCAAATGAAAGTGAAGGTTTTGTTTTTAAAACATTTAAGCTTAGTTGATAGTGGTTTTAGTCCCCCCAGCACACACACACACACACACACACACACACACACACACACACACACACACACACACACACACACACACACACACACACACACACACACACACACTATGGTAATTAGTCATTCAATTAAAGAAGCATTTAGAACTTTGATCATTCTAAGTTATTTCTAATTGTAATTGCATTTTTGCTACTTAAAAGCATCTAGATAGCATAAAGTTTGATGCCAGTAGAAACAATTTTAAGGGTGGCAGCATGCATTTCCATTAAGATTAACTCATCACTCCCAGTGTGTTTTAAAGACTTCATAGTCAGTGCACTAAATGCTGGAATTAGTGTCAGTACAGTAATTACATTTGAGATAATGGTAATGTTGGTTTTATTAATGACTACAGAATTTATGCTAGTGCAAACTTTCTGAAGAATTTGACTAATGATCTAAATCTGAGAGACAAAAATGAATTTAAAGATAATTATTCTACATTTACTCACTTGTCTTCCCTATTTGATAGAGAATGCGGGATTTCTTTATTACATACCTCTCAGCTGTGCAGACTTTTGCAGAATGTCCAGATTTGTGCCTTACATTTTGGGTCTGTTCCTCATAAAATGTGTGGCTTTCTAGCAAATCACTGAGGATTCAAGTAACTAAATAATTACATACATTTGAGCTTCAGACTTCATACCCTTCAGAAAATGCATGCTAACACGAATCATGTTATACTAGCAAATATCTAACTTTATCAGAGCAATATTTAAAATCTGCCCATATTTTGGGCCATTCTTCCTCTTTATTTTAGGCTTTGTCCAGATTTCATTCACTAACAGTACACTATATTGTATAATCTTCATGTTATTGATTATACTAAAGGAAATGATTATGCTCAATATTTTACCTGAGATTTATAAATTATCTTCCAAGAAAATAATTGACATTTTACATAACAGATTTATCGGTATTATTTTAAAGCAAAAAAGCTTAATTATTGGAAAAATTCAATTGCTACTCCAATTCTAAAACAGCAGAAATTTACCATTGATTGCATTTTTTGTTCTAATTTAATTATTAAATGTTGATAAAATATGGATGCCAATTTTAATTAAAAATGAAATAATTTATTTCTTATCTCAAAGCTCAGACTTAAAAATAAAATGCATAAGCATAAGATGATATTAGAAAATAATAGTTACAACAGAAAGGGATCAAATGTTGTTTGTGTTATGGAAAAAAAGATTCTGACTCTTTATATTGATATTATCTGTTGAAAGTTTTAGAGATGTATTCATTTTTCCCTTTTGTTGCACTTGTTAAAGCAGTTCCTTACTGTATTTTAAAAAGCCATTACCACCAGTGAACTGCCACAATTTATTAAAATAGCATTAAGTGCTTTCATTCATCAGAATAACGCATCTCTAAAATTAATTCCATGAATAATCCAAACCTTTATCACATGATTTAAAATGTCCAATTAAATATAACTTTCAATACATTAAATCCAATTATCATTAAAATTTTAAATTCAAAATGCTTAAACCCAGTAATATCATTTGTTTTAAAAAAGCCCATTTAAATATAACTTTGAATTTATTAAGAACAATTAAATAATTAAATCTAATAATACTATTTATTTTAAAAGCCCATGCAAAAATTGTGAATTTACTTAAAATAATAAATACAAACATATAAATGTACACTCACACCCTTGCCTTTTTCAACATTAACAGGGTATTAATAGTTAGTTTGTCATTAATACCCAGGCATTAGTATAGCGTCTATTAAAATTTGCTAGTGTAATTCTCCCAGAAACACTTAATAGGAAGAGTCAACCAGGGGATATAATGAAAAAAATGTTGTCCAACTCTCCTATTACTAGGCAGGAGGATGTGGATTTTACTACACCTTTCACAGAAACCAGGGACCTTGAGGGGTCATAACTGCTGAAAAGTGAGGTAACAAGATGTCTCATTGTGTGTGTGTGTGTGTATGTGTGTGTGTGTGTGTGTGTGTGTGTGTGTGTGTGTGTGTGTGTGTGTGTGTGTGTGTGTGTGTGTGTGTGTGTGTGTGTGTGTGTGTGTGTGTGCTCTGATACTTCCAGCTCCAGTTCATATGTCCCATCTGCCACTTTGCTCCCTATTCCCAGGGCTGAGAAGCTACAAGACTCTAACGCCAAGAAGTTGTCAGGCTTGCTTAGATACATTAGGATCATCCAAAAGGAGCAACTAAGGTATTCAGGATGATACAGATAGGTTAGCAGCAACTGGATACAGAATTGGGGAGGGGGTTAGAAAAAAAAGTACTTACTGGTCTTTGGTAGTAAAGAAAGATCTCAGCCCATTGAAAAATATTGAAACTGACTGGCTAATTTATATCAGTAACCCCTCTATAGGTCATATACTTTGGGTAATGACCAAAAAGATGAGACGGAGTTTGCAGTTTGCTTTAAATAAGGTTTCTTTGCAGAGCCACTTTGCTCACACTCCCCAAAAAAAGGTGATGGAATATATGATTGGGGGGGGGGGCTTAGTGGAGCAGAATGCCTTAGTTGCATTAAGACAAAACAGTTGAACCGGTCTGAACAGGATGCCTTTCAGGATTGTCCTTCGAGGGTTCCAACAGATATGATTAAATAATGGAGATCTAGTTGCCATCCCACTGACTGCTGATACTACATTATTTCTGAGAATTACTAGAAGCTTCTGAGAATTTCATCAGAGGGTCTAAGAAAAGAAGCAGAAGGGAAAAAAATAATTGGCCTACAGTATTGCTGTACATATTGCAGTTATAACCTTCACCAGTACAAGAGAAAATTAAAATGAATAGGTGGATGGACTGTTTTTGTACATAGTCGTATGTATTAATCCTTTAGAAACAGATAAAACAAGCAAAAGCAGAGGCATTATTTACTTTTTTTTTAAAACTATTTTTGGAAGTCTGGCATATAATACTTCTCAGAGATGAAGGACAAACCTGAAGAACCAAGTAAACTAATTGTGCCAAAAAGCAAGAAACACCACTGAACTTTTGAAAATATTTCAGAAAAAAACATAAATTAAAAAACATACTCTGTCTCCTTTTTGACCTGGGCTTCCTGGAAATCCCCGAATTCCCTAAAAGGTAAAATATAACATAGATTAAAAACTTAGATATTAAAAATTTAAAATTAAAATCCATGCATTTAATTAATATATGTTGACATTTGAAGTGAATGGTGACAAACTCATATTGATTTAAATGCATAAGCTTTGCTTTCAGCAGCAATGTTTTGCAATTCTGCAAAACATTTCTTTCCAAATTCATGTAATGCTTGTTGATAGAGAAAAACCTTTAAGTTAAGATAATAATTTTCAAATGGGGTTAAGGCAAAGTATTGTCTTACAGACTCTGAATACATGTGTGTGTGTGTGTGTGTGTGTGTGTGTGTGTGTGTGTATGTGCACATGTAGTGTCTGTTTTGAAACATTCATATGGGAGTGAATGGGTGTTTTAGAGAGAGTGAACAACTGTAGGGGAGATTCTTTATTCGTAAGTGGATGTGTAGGTGTATGTGCAAACATCTGAGCATGGAGTGTATGTGTATTAATGTGTGTGTGTGTGTGTGTGTGTGTGTGTGTGTGTGTGTGTGTGTGTGTGTGTGTGTGTGTGTGTGTGTGTGTGTTTGCATCTGTCTGTCTATTGTTTGTGTGAGTGCCAACATGATGTATGGGATGCCAGCGGGAAAACTCTGCTACCATCAGGTCTGATAGCCCTAGTGTTAAACAAGGATGATCCAAAGATATGGTAATGAACCAATAGCAGGAATTTTCTCATTGAGCCAATGCAGCTTTAGAAACAGATTCTTCACGGTCATGTAAGTTGACCTACCTGCAGGAGACAATTTGTATTAGCAATGAGGATCTTTTTGAATTACAGCACATCTTCTCTGTGACAGGAAGAACAAAACATGTTTAACCAAGCTAACAGACTAAGTGGGCTTCTTGTGTAAATACTTTACACAGATGTCAAATGTATCATTCAGGGAGGAACATTTAACTTGTACACACACACACACACACACACACACACAAAATTCTAAGTACCTGGTGTACAGACTAGCTAATGGGAAACAAATATTTTCTACCTCTCTAGGCACAAGTGGTTATTAATGCAATTTATTTATTGTCTACTGATGAAGGGCTTCTTTATATCATAAAGCTCAGGTAGCTGCAAAGCTTATGTTTGCCTGAAGGTATTACATTTCTACTAGATTTCAGAATTTTTTTGTGTCACATATGCACTAAGAGTAATAAAGAGATTGTCCAAGATGCATACAGTTGAACTGAATTATACATTGAAAAATATACATCTGGTTATTTAACTTAGCCATATTGTACTACTACCAAATGATACATAAGAAGAGTGTTTTAAGGAACAAATCTGTTTTATTTTTCACTACAAAATTACATACAAGAGAAAGAAGCATTATATACCTTGCCCCTTGGTGATTTTACTGTTTTTTATAATTAAAAATTGCCATTCTGTTTCCTTGCAATATGTAAAAGAAATCAAATAAAGTTTGAAGAGTGGAATTAACCAAATTTATGAAGTCATTTCTATGTTACTTGCAATAATGTAAACATACTTATCATCAGTTTTCATCAGCTACTTCAAATATATTACTTCAATTATTTTTGCCTCTAGCTACAGATAAAAATGTTACAACATTGTTTCTTTTCAGTTACACAGATAATTGCTTACCTTTTTGTTGTGCCAAGACAACCATTACAAGTTACTTCCTACTATATAAATAGGCACCCCAATAATGTACCATGTTGTGAAATTACTGTTACAAATAGACATCATACTGCCTTAGAAGATGAAGCTGAAACAGCTAAGAGCAGTTGAGTTATCCAGGGGATGGATAGACAAATTTCAGCTGATACCGGTATACTAGTACATCTAAAACTGTGCTCCTTCCCATTGTTGTAGTGTTTTTCACATCGTCAGTTTATGCAAGGCAAAAAAGTTTCAACATTGCTAGAGTCTGCACTCTTCCTATTGGCAAAGATGAGTAAATGTTCATAAAATAGTGATACAGAACAGTTATAAAAGGTACTGAGGAAACTTCAAGAACAAGCACAGATTTATGCTAGACAGTTATATCTTAAGCATAGATATGAAGCAGGACAGGTAAAAGAAGAAATACAAACCATACCTGATGACTCATAGTTATGTTAATAGAGGTTATACAAATATTTCATTAAGTAGAAACTAGTCGGAGGCTACAGGCCGAGGCCACGTACACTTGCCTACTATAAATTAATGTGGCAGTCATAGTAGCTAAACGTGTGGTTATGTCTATAGAAATGGTGGTTACTTGAGCATGTGATCACTTAATGTTCAGTGCCATTCCACCATTAACTTCTCAGTGCTGCTGTATGTCATTTGTGAAGCATGATCCAGTGGAAAGCACCAAGGCTGGATGCCCCCAGTGGAATTTTTTGTAAGATTTCAGTGGATGTGGATGAGGACAATATAATTAAACAAAACAGGAGAGAGTTTTGAGAGATGTGTTGAATGACGGGAATTATCTTAATTCCCTAAGCTTAGGTTCATAGGTTCATAGGTAGGCTATTGGCTGTAGGGCCTATATAAGCCTAGCCAAAAGGGTACCCTGGCTTTCGCCACCCAAGAAAATTATTTTCCTGTGCCCCTGTCGAGCAGAGCCACAGAAGTGATCCGCGGGGTGAATTTCCTAGTTCCCATCCAATCATCAAGATTTTTCTTGAAGAGTGCTAATGAGGAACTCTGTTTGACACAGAGAGGTAGTCTGTTCCAGAGTATGGGAATTATCTGGGACAGGAATCTCTCTTTCCAGCATGTTCTGTTTATTGTGGTGACAAGGTTTAGGTCCCTACAGCGTGTAGCTCGGAGGGATTGGGATTTCTTTAAGTAGAGCATGTCCAACAGCTCTGGGTTTGACATAGCTTTGTATGTTAGGCAGAGATCGCCTCTGAGTAGGCGATATGCGACAGAGTAAAGCTGGAGTTTTTTTAGACGGTCTGCGTAGGGCATCTGTTTGAGGCCAGTAATCCTCTTTGTGAGGTATTTCTGTGGCCTTTCCAGTTGTTGTAAATGCCTTGTGAGGTACATACCAAAAGGGGCATTGTACTATATAATGGATCTAATGAGTGGAGTAAAGGGGAACAATGACCTCTTTTTTTCTGGATGAGAAACCTTTTGTGATGAGGTGTGCCATGTAGAAGGATTTCCTGACCACTGTAACAATCTGATTATCAAAGGAGAGACTACTGTCCACCTGTGTCCCAAGGTCTCATCACACTTTCGCTGTTAAGTAGACTACCACCTATATGGCAGTTCATGGGCACAGAGTTTTTACCAAAGGGGAATGACAATGTACTTTTTGGCATTGAGCTTCAGGCCATGGCTTTGACACCAGGCATCTGTCTCAGTGAGGCCCTTTTGTAGGATGTTCACATCATTAGGAGTTTCGATTATAGCTCCTAGTTTGCAGTTATCTGCAAACTTCGTTAGCCATAGACCTTCTGTGTTAGCCAGTACTTCAGAGAAGTAGATACCAAACAGAAGAGGACCCAGGACTGAACTCTGTGGTACTCCACTTGTCACTGGTCTGAAGTCGGATTTGGAATCGGCTACTTTCACAGTGTGGGTTCTGGCCATGAGCCAGTTGGCAACCCATCTTGTGACATAGGGATTTATACCTAGATTAGTGAGTTTATCTATAATTCCAGAGTGGGGGATGGTGTAGAAAGCATTGGCAAGATCTAGATAGGCTGTGTGAACCACCTTACCCTCATCTTTGTCTTTGGTGACTGCTTCAAAAAAGTCTATCAGGTTTAGGAGACATGATCTGCCTTTTACAAACCCAAACTGGGTAGGGTCCAGAGGATCTGCTGCTGTGCATAAAAATAAATCCATTGCTTTGTTAAACTCTGAGTTCAAAATAAGGGTGATAATATGAGCAGCATATCAGAACTTACAAATAATGGTGTGATTTGTTAAAGTTGGGAATGGCTGCTATTGTTTAACGCATTCCATGTATTTCATGACTACTGGTGGGCTGATACACATGCACAGATGTTAAATTTTACAAGTGTGTTTGAAAAACTCTCTCTCTCTGCCCCTTTCCCAGCAGCATAGAAATAAAAAGGTAATAGGTGTTCAATTTTGTCACATCACCATTTTACTAGATGAGATCATATCATTAGTGCCAATCAGAAAGGTAGAACATTACAGAACTATTTGCTACCTCCTTAAATTCTGCTTACAAGAATCAACAGGCAGTGATGTCCCCTCCTCATCTTTGTTCTTTCATCTACTTAAGCTGCTCTGTAAACATTTGAGAGAATGAATTTATTTTATTGTTTTGTGGACTGAACTTATTTTCCTCACTAGTGTTTTGAATGTGCATGACTGCAGCTGGTATCATGCCTGACAGAAAGTTTAGGTACATCAGAATGTCTGACATTTAGAGATACACATATGTACCTCCAACAGCCCATAAAAAATTGTTGAACTGAGCTAAATCATTGGGATTTATTTATTTATTTTTAGGACCAGGGATGCAAAAATATACATCTAATATATATATATATACATCTAATAGAAATCTCCCATATCATCCCTCTGCATAAGGGAGGTACCTCAAATGAATTATCTAACTTCCACCCAATAGCCCTTCTCTCCCCCCTTGCAAAAATTATGGAGCGATGCATCCATCGGCAATTACTTCAGTATCTCCTACAAAACAACCTTCTAGTTGACTGCCAGCACGGTTTCAGGCCTCACCATAGTACCACAACAGCTCTTCTATCCTTTACAGACTGCATTAATAAAAACAGGAATACTAACCTTCTATCTTCTGCTCTTTTCATAGATCTCTCAAAGGCCTTTGATATGGTTAACCACCAAATACTATTAAGTATACTTTAATCACTTTCCCTTGATCATCAACTAGTAAAATGGTTCCAATCCTACCTTGAAAACAGGAAACAAGGGGTCCTGTGTGAAAACAATCTATCTTCTCATATTCCTATCACCCTTGGAGTCCCTCAAGGATCCATTCTTGGACCTCTCCTTTTCACAATTTTCATTAATGATCTAAAAACTTCCCTTCCACAAACTACATGCATACAATATGCTGACGATTCAACTCTGGCATGTACCGCATCCTCCCCTGCTGAATTACAGGCTAACACACAAACTGTCTTTACTTTAGTGGAAAACTGGTTCCCTCAACGTTGTCTCCACCTGAACCCTAAAAAAACTAAACTACTGCTATTTGCTCCCACACAGAAATCCCCTTCTATCAATTTCACAGTAAAATCAAACAATGGCACATTAATAGCCCCTGAAACCACCACCAAACTCCTCAGTGTATTAACAGACAACCATCTCACCTTTGACTCACACATTAACGCTAGTATTAAATCAGTAAATAGAAAACTTGGATTCCTTTACAGAATCAGACCATTTCTTACAGAGTCAGCAAAGATCTCTATTGCACAAACCCACCTTATTTACACCCTACTCTACGCCTCACCTATATATACCAACCTATCCAAAACTAATCTAAATAAACTAGCAACCACCTACAACAACATAGCTAAATTTGCCACCAGTGCCCCCTTCCGTACTCGCTACTGCCTTAACCTTAAACATCTCGGATGGCTGGAAGTACAAAACCAACGAGTTTACCAGCAACTCATTTTTATTCACAAGATTTTACATCATCCTTCAAACACTCCCATACTATGTAACCTAGTAAATTCTTATAAAAACCTTCCTACCCTAAGATCAGCTAAAAAACTACAAGTCGCCACTACTAAATCCTTTAACAAAGCTGGAGACTGCCTATTCTCAAATGCAGTTGGCAATTCCTGGAACAAACTTCCAACTGAGATCACATCCCTTACTTCCACCAACCTTTTCAAGAATCAGTTGAAAAACTTCATTAAAACCAAATGGCTTTGCCCCTGCTCTCAGCCTGACTGATACTTATTCTCCTCTTTCTACTCTAACTCTCAAACTGGATTTATTTTTGCTGAAACTCCTCTACCTTCCATACATGGCATGTTTAAACTTCTTGCTCTCTTTTTTGTATCTCCCCACTATGCTATATGAAGTTCTATTGATATTAAATATCTTTTTGCTTTTTCTTATATAAATTTTTATTTTTATTTTGTATTTTTTATGCTTACTGAAACTAAACAAGAACTATTTCTTTTTTGGCTCTCTACAAAAAAAAATGTATTTTACTGGCATTCAATTGTTTACTCATGTAATTATTCTTGTATTTAACATTTTTTTTCTTGGGGACTATACAATTATTTTTTTGTAATCTCTATTTCTTGCGGATTATTTGTATAAATTTTTTTTTTCTGTCCTTGTTATTGTCTCAGAGCTTTTCTCCTCGGGCCTCTACTGAAAATGGACATATATCCAGTTAGACTAGCCCGGTCAATAAATGTAAAATAAAATAATAAAATAAAAAATAAATTATGAGACAGTTAAACAGTGAGTTAGGGATTTGTTGAAAAGCTGCATGGGCTGTTTTTCACTTTTACTGTACAATATTTAAGAAAAAAGGTGATAGCTGCCATCTTAGTATATTTTAGGTTATAAAACATGTCATATTTATTTATTTATTTATTTAGATTTGCTGATCAGGATAGAGTAAACTAATAGCCCATTTTCAGTGGAGTTCTTGGGAGAAAAACTCAGCAGTAACAAACAAAGTTACATACTTGCAGTTTAGGTAGTTCTTATAGTCATCAACAGCAAAAATGCATACTTACGTGCTAAGTAGTTACAACAATAGTCATAGCAGAGTATCTGTACAAGCACATATTAATCGCACTAGAGTAGAGGTGAGGTCTAAACGTTAGGGACAATAGCATATTAATAACAATATGCAGAGGCGGGACATTTAGTGTAGGCTATAATATTAGCTCAGGCTTTACCCAAAGGTAAAAGAGTAAATAATTCAGAAGAAGATATAGGTGAGAATAAGAGCATAAGTAATGCAAGCAAAGTGTAGAGAGGGGTGCAGAAGAGAAAGGGAAAAGGGTACAGGAAAGAATTGGGTTGAACCAGACATTAAGATCCAAAATACAAGGCGTCAGATAAGAGGATTTGGAAAAGTGTACAGAAGGAAAGACTACAGACAGTTTAAACTCACTTTCAGTGTTTACACTGATAGTGGAGGGATGGTATGTGACTTCATTTGGTGTATGGAGGAGGAATAGTATACATTCTTCTAAATGGTACTGAGTGTCTGTCTCTTGTACATTAGCTGACAGGTCAGTGGAGACGGAAATCAGGCTCCTAGTAATGGCAGTCATGAAAATCAGTCCAGGAGAATGTCATGTCTTAACTGTGTATTACCAGAAATATTGTTGTTTAGTGCTTGAAGTTGTTAAGGGATGGAGGTTAACTAATCCATTTTTAGTCTTCAAGAACAGTATACTTTTCTAGTGGGAAGAATTTTAGTGAGTCTTGAATATAAAAAATGAGGCAGAATAGCTTAGAGAAGCCCATTTCTAAGCAGAACTATGTATAATTAGTGACAAAGAAAAGAAAAAGGTATTAATGCCTGTTTCTAAAGTTTTAGAGATGAAGATTAGCAATGTGGACCACTGGCTATCTGGAACAGGCATGGCTTATGCCTTTGCCTGTGGAACAAAAGAGAGAGCTGTTTTGTTATATAAGTGAGAAAATAATAGATGGGTCAATATGAGAAGGACATTGAAATGTAGGAGGCATCAGCATTGTTTAAAAGATTAATTGGAATGTTTTGCTGTACATCTCAGACTCAATTTTTCAGTGACGTTGGTTCTCCGCAGGTTAATACAGAAAAGAAAGTCCCAAAAATACCACATGCTTGCACTGTAAAATAGTGCTAAACATGTTACTTATACCTTATTTGGATTTATCAGAGAGTAGAACATGTATGGTGAATGTTCTGGGGCCTAGGTAGTGAAGATGTAGGTAAGTCCACTTTAGCCATAAATTTATGCTTGGTTAACTAACATATGGAGCTGCCCATTGCAGAAGTGGAAATACAATGATTGGCCAAGAATTCCACAATAGTTATGGGGGAGGTTTATTGTCTTTCCAGATTGAAATATATTTTAATGTCAACTATTAACCAGAATAATGTTCTATCTGAACTGCATCAATCATAGGATGGGATTATGTACACTAATTAAATAAAAAAAGTGGAATTCAAGGACATTGTTTTAGAAAGACTTCCTGTTTGTTACAACCTTCAAACGTGATGTAATAATATAAGTGGTTTAGAGAATATGGTATATTCACTTATATGTGAATGGAATCTTACAGGGCTATTGAACTTGGAACACATTTTGGGGCCTAGCTTATAAGTGAAAATAATCCAAGAAGACCGTATAGTTAATTTGGGAGAAAATAAAGTTCAAAGTTTTGGTGTGCACATTTTTTCATTTGCTCATGTCAGTATAAGTATCTATTGCATTTCTGTCACGTTAATTAGTTGTAATACCCTCTACCATCTAGCAGAATGAATCACCATGCAAACTGGATTAGTAGTGCAATGATTATTAATATAGACATTATATTTGCACAAATATATATATATATATATATATATATATATATATATATGCGTGTGTGTGTGTGTGTGTGTGTGTGTGTGTGTGTGTGTGTGTGTGTGTGTGTGTGTATGTGTGTGTGTGTGTGTGTGTGTGTGTGTGTGTGTGTGTGTGTGTGTGTGTGTGTGTGTCTGTGTGTACACACACACACACACACACATATATATATATATATATATATATATATATATATATATATATATATATATATATATGATGCATATTGGACTCATTGCTTTCATCAGACATTTTGGTCGACATCTGTTTAGTCAAGAGAATTTGGTCGACTAAACAGATAGTTATCAGATGTGCAAGATCAAACAATTCTCAGGGATGGGGAAAATGCCCTTTCCTGATATTGTGGGATTGCTGAGTTAGTTATAATTTATAGGTATATAATTTACATTAAAAAATATGCCCCCGGATTCATGAAGCTCGGCGCAAGGTCGGTGTAAGGCCTGCGCCGGCCGTGCGGCATATAAATGGTGTAGTAGCACCATATGCATATTAATGAAGGTGCGCCGCTACCACATCCACGTGCATAGGACACGTGCGTGAGTGCATGGGGCGTTACTAAGCTGCGCCCGGAGGCATGTCAATGTCAGCTGACGATGAGCAACCTAAACTGCTGAATATTATAGCCTGCCTGCATTAGTAATCGCACCTATCAGTGTCCGTGGATAATGAAACGTATGCAAAGCATGCAAGACAGTTCCCGGCCACACAAAATGGGGAACCAAACAGAAATGCACGCAACACAATATGAGTTTCCGTCCATGGAACAAATGATATTTAAAATCGTGTGTCCATAATGTACTGCACTGTCAGAAGTTATACCCAGTGGAAGTGAAGCGCATCATGTCAGCGCGCTGCCAATACACATGTCTAGCCCCATGGGCATGGTCACCAACAGTCCCACAGTGGTAGTGATAGTACACAGCTGGGCAGTTGTGGCTATATAACAACCATAAAGAAACCTGACAGTCCAAATTGTATACCAAACACACACAAACATATGTATATTAAAATGTGCTATACACATGAACAGGAACGTAACCGTCACATACACATAGGATGCTATATGCGGAACCGGGATATCCAAAAGCAGAACCCATGCATGCAAATGCAATACGCAACAACCCCTGTATAGCACATAACCCGCACCCATGTCCGAATGTCCACCAAATCCAGCTACCAGCCTTGTGCAGCCATACACCTACACATAGCGAGTATTCCCCATATGTAGTAGGAAGTATCATACTAGACAGTGTCAGGATTGCAAATATGTATCCCACATTTGTAAACATCCCATCACAGTTACGTAAATCCAAATGCCCTCGCGTTCATGTTTCGGCAAAATGTGTGTACATCCCGCATGGGATAAGTAACCTGTTGAAACCTCAGAGTTGTTTACATGCCACGGTGTCCAGTACTGTACACATCTGGACAAAACATGTATGTGTAGTCACGGTACTGTTCAGTTTCTACACAGACATGCGAAACATAACTACGCAGGATGGAACAGCTGTCCACCATGCAGGTCATCCCACTAGGGTTGCCACCTGTTCAGATGGCCAAGGTGGGACATCCCTTCTAGAAATGTGAGAATTTGCAGGATAAAACATACCCCCGGCCAGTGCAAAGGACAGAATTACACTTGTATGCCAAGATAAAAGCTTATTCCATATCATTTGAATAGCTTATGCTATCCCAAATAATAGTTATGTGTACCAGATACAAAATACCTGTATCATGCAACTAGTAAAGAAAATAAGAAATATATTAGTGTCTTAAATTCACAGGACATTTGCCATGTCTTAGGTGTCGTCGCTGGACACAACTGTCCAAAGTGGGACTTCCCCTCGCAAAGAGGAACAAGTGGTAACCCTACTCCCCACTGAATTATCGACAGTATATAGTCAACTCAATCACATACCGACACCACCTCTCAACCTATTACAGCAACAAAATCTGGACAAAGCCTAAAAGGATGGGTGGACAAATAGTGACAGATGTAATTACTGCTCTCACAAACTTTGAAAGTTCACAGAATAATAGTATGTACATAAGCATGAAATGTTGTGAAGGATGTGGGGTAGACCCCAGTATTACAGAGGTCCGTACATTTATACTGTAACAAACCGTCACATATGTTGACTGTACTACTGCATACCTGTAGTTAATTCATAGTTAAGTCATGTGCAAAATAATAACCCTCGTAAGAATGAATACAGGAAATAGTCAAATGTGAATGGGAACACCACTCACCGTGGATAATGTATTGTAACCACCCCCACCCATATTATGTATTGCCAACATCATAAGCTGCTGACAGGTGCCCAAACACCTGTGTCTGTAAACACAGATTAAATGTTTAAAAAGGACATAACCTGTCCATGTGCTTGACATTTGAACATGGTCAGGGCAGTTCCGTTCACCAGGCGGACAAGCCTAAACCCAGATCACTACATGAACACCCTGACAATTAAAGATCTGTATGTGTCAGGACTATAAGCCTTTGGGTTCTGAATATCCTTGCAGTGATTAAATATGCAGCTTGGGTCCAGAGCAGTAGGGAATAGGGAATGTGTAACATGTAGTACCGCATTTTTCCCAGCAGGAGAATGGATGCTTGTGACGTAAGTGAAGCGGTGAGGCATATGTTAATGTAGCTATGTACTATGGGTATGCATATAAATGAGTCAGAACACCAAACATATAGTGGTTACAGCATCCGGCCAACGTGAATGCAGTCCCGGTTGAACTACGACTACAGCACATATAATGTGAAAGTGTAATGAATGCGTCTGTGCTGTTCAGACAGTTAAATATGTAAAGGTGAACATGTGTTTCGCATACGTCCGTTAACCGGATTACAGATAATATACTGGTACTGTCACAAGTAATAAAGCCCACGTAAGCACAAAGACTTAGTAAACATATGTAACCCACAATAAGGATATGCATGCACACCTGTGCATAACCCACAATAAGGAAATGCAAGTGCGCCTGTGCATGTGTGATCCGCTCACAGCATAGTAAATGAATGCTGTTTTCCCCACATTAGTTATACATGGCTCAAACCTGTTAACCTCGTAAAGTATGAAACCGGACAAAGCCATGCAAACTACCGGTACAAATAGGGACAAACCCCAGATATGTGCCAGAACAAACATAGAAAGTGGATAGAATAACGGGTGTGTCAGTAGCATGGATTCTCTGAAGGGTATGCAGTCGTAACCTGAACTGCTTGCTAGAATTCCCCACCGTAAGTCTCAAATGAAATGCCACTACATTGCCAGATAGACACAGGTCTATGTAAAACACACCGAAGATAAAGAGGCAACAAGCTGTACACTCTGCGACAATCTGTACAGTGGAAAGGTATGGTATGGATATAGATATATGTGTATACACATAATCTACAGACGTAAACCAAAGCAAGTTATGAAATGAGGATTGTACATGTATATATGTATACACAACAGACTTATGTCCCGTAGATATGACATATGTACATAAATAGGCTATGTTATAGCTAATATGGGTAGACAAACAGACATGCACGAAAGGTGAATAAACCGCTGCATTCCAAACCATTGGCCAGAAAGTGACAGTCCAGCAAGTTCTACACTTTAAACATGCAGATAGGTGTCCATTGCAGGACTCCAAAAATTGATCCATACGTAGTGTCAACCGACATTGATGCAAAATAAGTGACCTCAGCAAATACGAAATAGCTGTACATGCAACAGTATCAGGTGCAAGGGTGATGACACATGTGTCGATAGAATGTATGACGTACAAACTGATATCCGGAGAGTGGGGAGTGCATATAAGTGTCTTCACACTTCAGTACCGCACACATTAAACATGTGTAAAGGGTACTGTAGAGGGTTGTCAGGTATGGGAATCATGGGTATGCAGAAATGGGCCTAGGTGTTTGGCAGAGATTTTGTAGGCCCGCCCCGTGGGAGTGATGTGGGTATAGCACACGCCTATATTCTCAATAATGGGGCAAACTATCCACTGGATATTGCGTAAACCATTTTGGCAATATGTAGGGCCCTATATCAGTGTCATGTAGGCGATTATCATGGATGGACATGCGTACGACCAAGATGGTACCCATAACTGGCAAACTGTCAGAATAACACAACTGCACTAAGGCATAGTACATGAAATACAAATAGAGACTATATTAGCTATACCCCAGACAAAGTCAGAACGTTGTGAGAATACTGGCGTAGCCATGAATACGGATGTTATGAGTGTTACTAATCATGTAATGAAAATGTCAGTCACTATTATCTAACCGCACAGTTCGTAATGCCTTGCCAACAATTTACCAGAAAGGCACATCACTATGACAAATGTAACAAGGGCAAAGGTCAAACGTCAGGGCGTTTACCCATAATGTGTACAGGTTAGGGGTATGAAGGTAACCTGTCCAAAATACATGTACAGAACTAGTGATACTAGGTGGACAGGTGAGAAGAAAGACATCAGGACAAATGAGAAAACATGTACAAGTCATACGCATGTACTCCGACAAATGTGAATGACAACGTATGCCCTG
Source organism: Protopterus annectens (assembly GCF_019279795.1). Taxonomy (NCBI): domain Eukaryota; kingdom Metazoa; phylum Chordata; order Ceratodontiformes; family Protopteridae; genus Protopterus; species Protopterus annectens. Next base: position 1,374,264,897 of record NC_056745.1, on the reverse strand, counting down.
TGAATGTCAATGTGGAAGGTTAATAGACACAAAAGTAATGTGTCCCTCAGGGTGTCATGCAGTGTCACCGTAACAATGTCCAGTCCCCCATACTCGTACGTGAGCTCTGCCACTGATGGAAAGCGCAAATACCGGTGCACACATACGGTACATGATAGACCAATTAGTGTGGATAAGCAGCTGTTGGCCTGTGTGAGGAATACAACTGTCTGGGTGGGTGTGTCCTGCAATATAAATGTAATGGCATGTGGCCTGTGATGCCGCCATACAGTGTGTGTATTGGTGTCAGAAAGTTGATATTTTGTATCAGACACATACTCCTCAACTGTACAGATTTACGCAGAATGTGCAGAGTTCTGCCTCATATGTTTGGTGTGTTCCACGTAACAACAGTAACATTCTGGCACTTTCCTGATAACTGAATTCATGAAATAATGACAAACATGTGATTAAGACACCAAATCCGACAGAAAAGCCATACTAATGCAAAACCTATTATTGTGTCAACTATCTACGTTTGTAAGAGCAACATGTCAATACTGCCCCTATGTGTCCCACTATCAGATAAGGCCTTGTCCAGAGATTTGCTCTAGGAGGTGGAGTTGTATGAACAGAAACAGATACATGTGTGAGGAAACAGCAATATCGACTGCAAGATAACGCAGAAGGTATGAAATGCACTGCAGTAGGACGTGCAGTACTGTCCGCAGGTATGTGCTGACATGTCAAACGACACAGCAGTCTACATGAAGTACCTATAGGGCTGTCACCTTTACAAATGATGATAGTGGGACATACACACAGCCATGCACACAGCACAAATAGACATACACACATCAAAACTAGGCCATGATACATGAAGCCTCCGGCGTGTACGAGTACAGTGAGAGTACAGCAAGGATAGATGTCTGTCAAGATATACAGGAAACGCCTGTAAGGGCGTGTAACACCGCCCATAACATGGACGTTGCATGGACAATGTTGGGATTTGCAACATACCCCATTGGTATGTGAAAGCTATGCAAATATGCGATACATGAAACAGTCACCTGTCCATGCAAGAGCAGAGTTATGGGCAGAAAATAGATTATATATATATATATATATAGATATATATATATTTATATATATAGAGAGAGAGAGAGATACAGACATACACACACATACACATGTGGCAGGGCTGGTAATCGAACCTACATATTACTACCCTATCACACTACAGCATGAAGCATTTACAGAACACGCTACCGAGATTACTAAACACAGCAGACACACAGGCATTCTACTAGGTGTGTGTCAACATCCGCAAAGACGTCAGCAGGATATATCTGTGTTGCAAAGCATCTAAAAGCATAACCTGAGTCCCCAGGCGGACGGGAGCATGCACACACACACACACACACACATCTGGCAGGCCTGGGAATCAAACTTACACCTAACTACCCTATCACACTACAGCATGAAGCATTTACAGAATGCACTACCGAGATTACTGAACACAGCACTCCCAGAGGCATACTTCTAGGTGGGTGACATCATCCGCCAAGGCAAAGACACCGATAGGGAATGTATGTGTTGTGAGGCATCTAAAAGCATTACTGTGTCTCCAGGCAGCTGGAAACACACACACACACACACACACACACACACACACACACACACACACACACACACACACACACACTTGGAAGGGCCGGGAGTTGAACATACACCTAACTACTTTAACACACTACAGCATTACGCATTTACAGAACGCTACCGAGATTACTGAACACAGCACTCCCAGAGGCATACTTCTAGGTGGGTGACATCATCCGCAAAGGCAAAGACGCCGATAGGGAATGTATGTGTTGTGAGGCATCTAAAAGCATTACTGTGTCCCCAGGCAGCTGGAAACACACACACACACACACACACACACACACACACACACACACACACACACTTAGAAGGGCCAGGAGTTGAACATACACCTAACTACTTTAACACACTACAGGATTACGCATTTACAGAACGCACTACCGAGATTACTGAACACAGCACTCCCAGAGGCATACTTCTACGTGGGTGACATCATCCGCAAAGCCAAAGATGGCGATAGGGAATGTATGTGTTGTGAGGCATCTAAAAGCATTACTGTGTCCTCAGGCAGCTGGAAACATACACACACACACACACACACACACACACACACACACTCACTTGGCAGGGCCGGGAGTTGAACATACACCTAACTACCTTATCATACTACAGCATTATGCATTTATGGAACATGCTACCGAGATTACTGAACACAGCACTCCCAGAGGCATACTTCTAGGTGGGTGACATCATCCGCAAAGGCAAAGACGCCGATAGGGAATGTATGTGTTGTGAGGCATCTAAAAGCATTACTGTGTCCCCAGGCAGCTGGAAACACACACACACACACTTGGAAATGCCGGGAGTTGAACATACACCTAACTACTTTAACACACTACAGCATTACGCATTTACAGAACGTGCTACTGAGATTACTGAACACAGCACTCCCAGAGGCATACTTCTACGTGGTTGACAGCATCCGCAAAGGCAAAGACGCCGATAGGGAATGTATGTGTTGTGAGACATCTAAAAGCATTACTGTGTCCCCAGGCAGCTGGAAACACACACACACACACACACACACACACACACACACTTGGCAGGGCCGGGAGTTGAACATACACCTAACTACCTTATCACACTACAGCATTACGCATTTACGGAATGTGCTACCAAGATTACTGAACACAGCACTCCCAGAGGCATACTTCTAGGTGGGTGACATCATCCACAAAGGCAAAGATGCTGATAGGGAATGTATGTGTTGTGAGGCATCTAAAAGCATTACTGTGTCCCCAGGCAGCTGGAAACACACACACACACACACACACACACACACACACACACACACACACACACACACACACACACACACTTGGAAGGACCGGGAGTTGAACATACACCTAACTACTTTAACACACTACAGCATTACGCATTTACAGAACGCGCTACCGAGATTACTGAACATAGCACTCCCAGAGGCATACTTCTAGGTGGGTGACATCATCCGCAAAGGCAAAGATGGTGATAGGGAATGTTTAGAGAGTGAGCAGTATGAAAGCATTTTACTGTTCCAAGGTAGATGTACACAAACATGGCAGTGCTGTCATCGGGCCAACTAAATATCTACGGAGCACTACAACACTAAATAGATACGGTATGCGCCACAGACAGTACACCCTTCGAGAGAGCAACCAGTGTGTTCAATGTAGGCATCCATCATGACATTGAAAATGGACATCGGTTGCCTGGATGACCACCATGGCTATACAGGATGTCAATGGCCTTACCCACACACTTAGTATCACATGTCTGTTTGGAATGTACTGTGTGTCCATCTACACAACGGCGTACTGGGCATGCTCACACACTTAGCAGTTGCAAAGGGCCAACTTGCATGCACACGGAGTCTAATCACGGAAGGGCGCAGTGTGGAATGTACTGTGTATCCATCTACACAACAGCATACTGGGCATGCTCACACACTTAGCAGTTGCAAAAGGCCATCTTGCATGCACACGGAGTCTAATCACGGAAGGGCGCAGTGTGGAATGTATTGTGTGTCCATCTGCACAACGCCGTACTGGGCATGCTCACACACTTAGCAGTTGCAAAGGGCCAACTTGCATGCACACGGAGTCTAATCACGGAAGGGTGCAGTGTGGAATGTACTGTATGTCCACCTACACAACAGCGTACTGGGCATGCTCACACAGCAGTTGCAAAGAGCCAACTTGCATGCACACGGAGTCTAATCACGGAAGGGCGCAGTGTGGAATGTACTGTGTGTCCATCTACACAACAGCATACTGGGCATGCTCACACACTTAGCAGTAGCAAAGGGCCATCTTGCATGCAGATGGAGTGTACACACAGAAGGGCACAGTACAGATGGGCACAGTAAGGTAAATCTGACCTCACGCACAGGGCGGTCACACATGCAGTGACCTGTACACACAGCTGCCATCACAGCTGTCACAGGTGCAGGTCACACATGTACACACTGCAGTGTACACTGTAGCTGTCAAGTCAGCACCATGTCATCGGTGCAGCACTACACAGCCGTACGGTCCCACAACACCATGTGACACATGACCACTGGGCTGTACAGCGGTGTACACCAGCTGTGCAGAGTACACATGTACCAACAGGGATCCAACTGGTGTTATGCATTGCAATGACACCAGTATACATGAACAGGTCGGCTCAACACATACCACGGCCCTTACACAGCTGTGACACCTGACTGTTGCTGTACACCAATGAACACATGTCTAGATATGTCATACATGTGATTGTGTGGATGTGTGCATGGACTGCACACACAACACATACATACATAGCCTTTGATGTACCACATGCATAACACTGGCCTAATCAATGCTACACACACGAATGGAAGGTGGGCCCATGTCTGTTGAATGCTCACACTACAGGGAGTAGCAGTGTTGACCGGGACACATACCCTTGTACTGGTTGTCTGTGACACCCGTGATATCATACCACAGTCCATGTGTTATGTATGTCAACACACATGTCTAACAATAGCAATGCATACAAACATGGCAACAGGAGACACATGTGACATCTGTACTGTGCATGCAGCAACCATGCATGTGCAGTGACCGATGTCCGTAACATAGTTGCACCTACCTACGACATGCAGAAGCAATGCAGACCCATCATTGACACCTGTATACAGTGACATACAAACAGCACGTATGGAGGGATGTGTGTACATAACGTGGTGAACTACCTGTCTAGATGTATGTGTGCAGAGGGTGGCTCACAGTTGTGTCACGCACCATCCTATCATGCCATGTGCAAACAGTACGCTATGTCGCTGTTACGTGATGGTGCTGACATAATGCATACACAGCGGTCAGGTGTTAACAACTATATGTCACATGGCACCTGTAACACCTACAACCTCCCATGTGCATATAGCAGCACATCTGCCAGATATAGCGTTTGTACACATAATGCAATCAATACCACAGTGTGTCTATCCAACATGTCATCATATGGCAGGTGTATCATTGCCAGCACTGCCATGTGTGTCCGAATGTGTGACCAGGGATGCCACATATCGCAGGGAATATGTCCCAGTTGCTACACATCCCTGTACACCATTGTAGAGATCTGTACATACGTCAGTGTGGGAAGCATCACACACGTCGGCTGTCCATATACACGTGTGGTCACCACAGTGTGTGTGTGTGTCTGCATGTATGTCTGGTGCTTGGTGTGAGGGTGTATGCTAATATACAGTGGGAAATGATAACTAGCCCCACGTGGTGACTAACCCATAATGGTGATGCATTGCACAACCCTGTTGATGCCATAGGCCCCAGCCATACTGGCTACCTGTGCATGTCCCTTCTCTGTGACACGTCTTGTGGGTGCATAGTACTGTGAGGGTGATGACCACACAGGCAAGGGTCCCCAGCTGCACACTATGGGGTGTGCGTTATAGTGGTGTACACCCCGTGAATGCGGCCATGTTCCCATACTGTTACAGGGTCCTACTGCTGCACAGTGTGGCCTCCAGCTACCAAGTGACACTTCACATCATCATTGGCCAGGCCGCTGTGTACAACCCCTGCACCATATCACCATACCTGTAATGTGTCCTGCTATGTATGTCACGTCTCTGTCCAGTGTAACCTGTGGCACCAACCACATGTGTCAGGTGCAGTATATGTGCAGACATCTGTGTCATGTTGGTGTGTCCAACAGTCATGTTGAGGGTACATGTAGCATGCTGATATTGCCAAACGTGCCTGTGTGTAATCCACAGTTACACGTGGGGGACTGCAAACACTGCTACGTGTAGGCACATGCAAGTACACCATAGGAGGGAACCAGGGTATCACAACCAACATGGTGCTACAGATGTAACCGAGACACATACCGTGAACACATCACAATGCATGCTGCACCTGCACTACATGGTATGACTGGTTCATGTCGACAGTACACAACCTATGTCACATACACAACTCTCAGTATTCACACACAACCACTGCAACATACACATCCCTCACTATGCATACACAGGTATTACATACACCTCTCACTATGCTGTTCACCCTGTGCATCAGAATATTTGTGCATAACCCTGCACCGATGGTGTGGATGACAGGGATGTGGCACAGGCTTCATCATATGCACATGGTGATATGTTTGCCAGGGGCATAGGCTGCACCAATGGATAACATCATGTGTGTGTGTAAGGGCCGGTGAGTTGACTGGACATGTCTGTGCAGAATGCATGTGGATGTTGTGGAGCCCTACAGTTGTGTTTGCTGTGTGCGTGTATGTGTGTACACAGTTCTGCCATTTGTGATGCCTACACAGGGTATAATTGACAGCCCCATATTGTACAGTGCAGGTTGTACAGCTCACTGTGTCCATCCACGGCCACATGACCTGTGCCTGCCTGGGGTTGCACGGGCACTACCAGGTGGAGGTACAGAGTGGCTACTGTCTGATGACACATGTCCGCTGGAACCGGGTCCCCGCTGAAACTGTCCAGGGCCATGTCCACGTGGCCTGCTGTGTCCTGGTGTTGACAGCGCAGCACCAGCTGCACTGCTACTGCTACCGGCACTATGGGAGCGGGCATGTGAGGTGGCACGCTCATGTCGACCTACACTAGGTGGTGTTGCTGGCCTACGTCCACGTGGCCTACGCCTCACTCCTACCAGGTGTTCCAGCACAGACAGCTCCCGCTCACAGATTGCCATGCCTCGGTCAAGGATTCCAACCATTTCACCTAGTCGCCTATCCAGAACATTAGCAATCTGCTGTTGAGCATTTGCCAATGCCTGGATGTTGTCATTTAGGGTATGGATAGCAGCCCTCTGCAGCCTTTGCCCTTCTCTGTTCTGCCATTCAGCACGTGCCTGTGCCGCCATTACAGTCTGGAACATGCGTCTGGTGATACCAGCTGCTGCGCTCTGTCCTGCAGGTGCATGTCTGCCAGAGGTCCTCCTACGAGCAGCACCGGCCACATGCGTGTGTCGCACATCTGCAGTCATTACACTGACACCATGGTGTGTAGACACACCTTCTGTAGCCACTACACATTCCTGTTCCACGCCAACAGACGCTGACTGTCCTTCCTCTATGGCCACCGGTGATGCGGTATGTGTTGGCAGCAGAACTGTGTGCGGGTAAGAGGGGGACATAGCTGGGATGGTAACCATTGGCACAGATTCAGCCCCTGACAACCCTGCCTGTACCTCATGCATATGTTCATCACCACTAGTATCTGTGGGGACACTAACATCAGATGGACCGCAGGAGGGTAACGCACCTACATTACCTGTGAATGCAAAGAAATACTGTAAAGTACAATAGACACAGACACACACACACACACAGACACACACACACAGACACAGACACACACACACAGACACACACACACACACAGACACACACACACACACACACACACACACACACACACAGACACACACACACACACACACACACACACACACACACACACACAGACACACACACACACACAGACACACACACACAGACACACACACACACACACAGACACACACAGACACACACACACAAAGACACACACAGACACACACACACAGACACACACAAACACAGACACACACAGACACACCATGCATGTGATTTGTCAGATGGCATGCAGCATGCCTGCGATACAGCAGAGGGCATGCAGCTCAGACATTAATAGTGTTAGTAAGCATACCTCCCTGGGGTGCACACTACAGCAAGCAGGTGTCATATCAGTAGCCATGCAGTTCACACAATCATGGTAGTATGCATGCATTCCCATGATGCACCATGTGGCCCAGAACAGGATAACAGTACACATGGCTGACATGACCTTGACATGTAATCTGCTGACATGTGCATTAACATGCATACATGTTTGACACAATGGTGTCCTGACACATGTGCAGCATCATAATGGGCTTCACATTGCAGTGTTGTGTGTATGCCCTACAGATATAATGCATGTTTAGCAAATGTGCATGAGCATGGGAGGGTAGTGTGAGCCATCTACATTGCTATACAGTGTGAAGTACAGACACTGTGCCATTGCATGGCAACATGAGGCATGTATGTTGCTGTAGAATGCATATGTACACATTGCATAGCCATAACTGCAACACAGTCGTGATGTTCGACAGATCATATATGGTAGACTTCAGTGACACCTCCAGTAGCTGTGCACAGGCTTTTAGGTTGTCCAGTGTACCACATCAACTGTATAATCGGTCAACTAAGGCTATAATTGGACCATGTGTGGAGAATGTGCAACAGGGTGTATACACATCCCAAGTACTGTGTGGCTACATGTCTCTGGCCACCCCCCATGGCCATGTGTGCACATGTATTGGCCAATTGTGTGTGATGGGCATCTTCTCCACATGTCTGTGTTGTCCCATATGACATACACCCATACATGTCAGATATGTCGCAATCCACAGGGCTATGCAGACAACGGGTTGTATGTTTGGTATGTGGGGTATAGGTTATGCGATAGTGTGACAATATTGCAGACAGAACACTACATGTCTGGGACATGTCAGGTGGCACATCACAATGTGTGCACCCAATGCAGGGGCATATGACACAATGGTGACACTTGTGGGCTGCCCATATCACAGCTCACTGTGTTGTACTGTTTGCGTACCACACATGTTGTTCCAATGCATACTACATATGCCTGCATTGTAGAACAACCCCACCGTTGTATGCACAGCTGACCACACATGTTGCAATGTCAAGTACTGTTGTTTCAAGTCTGTGTATCATTACGTTTGTATATATTGCACATGGGTGGCGTGTGTGAATGAAGGGTGGTGCGACCTGCATATTGTGACTGGAACAAACATCAGGTGTACAAGTGTTAACTGGCCACATGGCAAATAGATCTACACTGTAACATGCCTGATACTGATGACAGTCTCACCTGCAATGGACCCATGTCTGTGCGGCACGCCAGAGGTACCTGTATAGGGGTGACACACCAGTATGAACATTATCCATGACTGTATGACAGCCACAGGTTGCACTGTGCATGTGAACACATTCACCTGTGTAATAGCATATAGTATGCACATATGTGCATACACAATGTAGCATACTGTAGTATGCAGCATGTGTGTCCACATACCTGGCATATGTTGTTACTTTACATAATGTAGTGACACATGCAACTACATGGGATATAATAGCCATATGTGCAGTACTGACTGACCAGGCAACTCCAGGCTCATTGGTTGGGAGACACCCACCTCCACAATGGCAGCTAGTGTTTCTGGATGCTGTTCCCTGGGTGTCCCCAGACTGGCCAGTAGCTCCTCGGTGTGTGTGAGTGGGGGCTGGGTTGGTGGCCCACCACCTGTTCCACCTTGTTCCCTGGCAATTGCAGTGGCACGCTGTTTTGCATGTCATATCAGGTCCGTGCAGTGTCTGCGCACCTGCTGGTAGGTGCGGTTATGGCCACCCACATCGTTCACCCTCCTGCGTAGATCCTGCCACAGGTCATCCCGCTGCTGGGCATGCTGTGGTACATGGCTGAACAACAAGTCATAGTTGTCATGGAGCTGTGGGATGAGGACATCATCCTCCTGGCGGGTGTATGCTGGGAGGCGTGTACGGGGCATTATCTGTAAAACATAATGATGGTGACAGGTCACAGTTTCAAAGATGTACAGAGATACTGCTGCACATACATTTCTATGACATCTACTGCATCTGCACAGTTATCTTTGCAAAGCATCATGACACTGACATGACTGACGTGTTTGTGTCACACATGTCACACCCATTATGCATTGGATATCATCACCATATATGTGTGTCAACTCATTACAGTGTTCATACTCCATGTAAATGCTGTCTTGCTGTGGACATGTCTATTTGCCTGCACTTGTGTTCTTACCTATCTGCACATGCCTCGATGTGTCCACAGTACTACTGTTGACCTGGATGCTGTGTATATGTCACATGTCAACACAGACACAGCCGTAATGGACTTAAGCAGTGACAATGCACACATACGCATGGGCACCTGTACATGCATGTGTTTTGCCATATACATCTACACAGCACTGTGCAACTGTTCAACATCCTGCCATGGATCGCCTGTATTACACATGTGATAGACATGGGACAATGGATAGTCAGACAACATTCGCAGGGATGGTCATCAACCATAGCATGTGCGGGCACGGTTTCCATGCTGTAACAGACAGCCATTGTGCCACCGCAAGGTGCATCAGTGCCACATTACTGATCCAGTCAGTTGATAGTACATCTACCATGAGGCCATCACACCATGTATGACTGGGATGACATGTGCAGCTTTGATGGACAGGGTTGCATGGTATGGCGGGAGTATGTCACATATATGGCACAGGGATCTGTCCAGCCTGTGGTGATCCTAGTATTAGGACGGTGGCTGTCCATGACATATGTCATATAGATCAGGATATAGACATGTAGCATGTCCATCATCATGGTGTAGCAAATGTCCTTCTGCAAGGTAGACAGCATGCTGCATAGTGGAGGTGTGGATTGTGAAGGCTGGTATCGCACATCCATGCATAGCCATTACCCCTTACGGGTGGTATGTGATCCAATATTGGTCACCACAGTGCTGTATATGCCTGTCCAGTGATCTCCGTGCTCATGGATGGCACCCTGACATGACATGGGTACCTCATATGACTACCTAAGGGGCCTGGAGATGTCACCATGTCGGGGGTGCAATGCACAGCACCATCCCTTACACAGTGTCCATAATGTTGACCACAGCCTAGGTAGTAGTTTATGGGTACAGGGATGTTCACCTAGCGGTGACACTGCTGGTATCATCCATCAGACTGTGCACATATGTCACACACCTCACCCACACAGCCCATTCTGTATGTTGTTCACAACACTGACACAGCTATACTGATAGGTCATGGCCATTCACAGCCTTACATACACAGATGCCTAACATTTGTCTGTGTGGTATGGGCTACAATGAGGGTGGGGTACAACACATTAACCCTGTTCTACTGTATCTGGCACTGATGTGCTGTGCACATGTCACTCTTGCATCTTTTGTAGTTGTGAGTCTGTCAACAGGCCACTGATGGAACACTCCTGTGACATGCAAAGGTATTTGTAATCAAATATCCGTGCTGTCTTGTACATCTGTACTGCTAACATCTACAGTGCTAATGGTTCATGGACATGCACACCATACTCAGCAGGGTTATAGTGCAGTGCCACCCTAAATGACTGTCATCACCACTTGTGGGTTGATATTATCCAACACCCTATCTGTATTGTATGGTCATGCTAGGCACTTGTTCAGAACATGTGAGCATGTCATGAGCTACTGATTACTATAGCACCCATTCCACACCATTTCCCACAGGAACACTGGCTGTCCTACACTTCCCAGCTTGCTTAAGGTACGACAGCTGTTGTACACACGTAACGCACATATCCTGTGGGACATGGTTGTATATACAGGCATGTCCAACTGTCATGTACCAATGCTACTGCCTGTCTATATGAGGGATATGTCGTACATGTGGCAATAGAGCAATTGTCTCATGTACACATTCAATGCTCACCTTCCAACATACGGCACTACAGCCTGTGGGGGATGCACTTCTGCAGCCGTGCTGGGCCCATAGCTCTCAAGTGTACCTCATTACAGGGAACGTACCTCATTTGGGGTTCTAAAAGGTGCATGTTCCTCAAGGTTCCACATTGGAAGGGTCTGTCACACATTCATTGTTGTACATAGTTTACCTGCTAGCCATGGCTAAATAGATGGGAATCATATTAATTCATTGGAATATCTGTTTTATACGTAAGACCAGCCTATTTTAGCCATCATATGCCCTTTCTAGTTGACGTTGTTAGTAAGCCAGTTGTAAGTGTTCCACGTTTCAGCCATTTGTCACACGGTATGAGGGCTAATGTTCCTCAGTTTGGGGACAGGAGGCTGACAGCTATGGCTGGGGGTAAGGCTGTCGCCAACCCTGACTGCACTGACAGTCATTTGGGGATGTGTAACATTCACAACACACCCCACCCATCACATAGTCTCACATGATCTACACCACTGGCCACACCTACGAGGACAACCTGTGCAGTACATCTCCATACTCACTGTAGGCACCAGAGGTAGCCCCCATCATGGCAGACAACATCACCAGCTTATAGCCCACAGACTCATGTGTGCCCACCACATACAGCCAATAGTGAGTTATAACATTCACAACACACCAGTCATAGCTGACTCTGTAGGGTGTCACACTGCAGTTCCACACAGCAGGCTACACAAGGAGTTAGTCGCTTACATCTTGCTGTCGGGTAACTGCTTCTGCAACATAACCTATGCACCCATGCCGCACCTCACCAGGTACGATATGTCTGTCATTCGCCATGTTAGTGTGACTGCCCTGTGATGCCACTTCACAGACTACGTGTGCAGGGACATGCAATAGCTCACCAGTCTTATAGCCCTGAGGGTGTGGGCCTAGCCCTGGGGAGCATTTTGCATTCGTCCGGACACGATACCACTGTACAATGACCGACTGTGTCACTTCAATAGTTGCCTATGCTCCTATTGTCATTCCACAGGCATGTGGTATCTGTCCGCTATGACTGTCCTGGTCAAACACAATGCTGTGGCACAGATGACTTGCACCTGTCAGCCCTGAGAGTACAGCTCACATGTAAGGCTCTTGCTGCTTCTATACTGCCTGTCTTCCACAGTTTCCAATAACTGTCACTGGCAGGGTGGTAACTGGCAGGCGCGACATGGGGTCATGTGACACATTGCTTGCATCTTCCTCTGTGATGCATGCAGGCAAGGCACACCTTATAATGCACCACTCAAACATCTCTGCAGTGACTGGGACCTGCCTCTAGGCTCTGCAGAGCACACCTGCAATGACAGGTTATAGACAGACCATACCTTTCAGGCACATACCTGGACTGGCACATCCACAGCTGAGGGGTTCCCATATACCACTATGTTTTGCACGCATCCTGGTAAGTTGCTTAGCACAATGCATCAGAGGTACTCCACGTGCAACTAACTGTGTCCGGGACCGCTATACACATTGTAACAAGAGACAGAGTCAACAGCATACCCCACGGGTAACATACCTTCTATGTTGGTATAGTGGACAGTGTGCCTCAGCTACTACTGATGTGTGACTGACACTAACCCACACTTCACTGGGATAGCCACTCATGTACCGACACATCCATGAGTCATACCCTCCGCTCTGCTGGATCAACCCATACACACCACCTCCAAGACCTACATTACCCTTGGCATGAACACTACCACCATGTGACTGGTGTTACACACCTAGGGTTATCCCCTCATTGGTGGATTCCGAACATATGCTAATCCACCTTGTTAGCCACATCCTGGCAACACACCCATCACAGCATACACAGTACATGTGTACTACAACACCTACTACAAACGTCTGCTGACAGCGGTTGTTAACATCATGACACCCGTGCAGATGGACAATGCACATACAAATGCTGACACATACCCCAGTGCACTAAATTAGCATGTACACAACTGCATGGATCATGCTATTCCACACAGAGCCATGATGGTACACACTAGATAACAGACGCCACTCTGGTGGTCATGTTCCAAGGACATATGATGTACAACAACAGGTGTAGGCTGTTGCACAGTGGTGTACATTCCCATGTGTGGAGTGGCTCACTGGTCAGCCATGGTGGGGCCACAGGGTCCCTCATCACATACTCCAAGACTAGCTACATAAACATGACTGCCACACATTCCGGGGTGTACCACCAGGCATTATGGTGGTATGTCAGTATTCCATGGCAACACCCACATCTGCTGTCACATACAACAGTCACTCAGGAACATTGCAGACCCAGGTATTGTTGGCAACATGCTGGAGGATGGATTCAATGCTGACAGTACACCCTCTCACTCACTACAGGACCACAATCCATACATGAACATTGTGGTGTCCTTGTGGTCACACCTACACAGTACTGACCTACACTCTATATGTCCTGGGACACTGGCCCCATGTCACCTTCCAACGTCCCAGGCTGTGATGTCCACCAACCTCTGAATTACGTGTCTCCCCACTAGGCCACCATATTCAGTAATAGTCTTGTTTCAGACATTGTAGCCCCTGAATGGCACACAGCAGCATTTATCACACTACACACAGGTGGCACCGCATTGCACGAGTGGGACTATAGTCCTACACACCTGACTGGACTGTTCTGCATGGCTATGGGGCACATCATCAAGGACGTCATTCTCAGAGACATTGTTGGGCTCCCGTCCTTTGCTGCCACCCGGGTTGGGCTTGTTAAAGCCAGAGCATGGCCTCTACACATGGTGGACTCCTTTCATACAGTTACCAGGGCAGTTGCTGATGGTACGGGAGTCCACACATCCTACATTGTCCTCTCATTGCCTTTCAGTACCATTCCCCATTCTGGTATTGACAACATACACATCCACCTGCACATCGTACCCTGTGTCTCAGGATGTTATGCTATGTGGCTCATGGACAGGACACACAGTGAGGCCAGCATACCATAGTAGCTACTACATGTCAGGTACATTTGGCATACCACGGTCCTCAGTCATAGGGCCCCTCATGTTCAGTATATGCTTCCCTGTGGAACAGGCTGGCACAGGGGACTTTCCCTGCCTAGCTTTCAAACCCCTACATACCAAGCACCATGACTGCTCCACCAGCTGATACTGACTCCAACCATACGGGTGTTGCTGTGACAGATACATAATATGACTATCATGGCATCAAGCTGCATGACACAAGGTGCATGCACATCACCTTTGCATTACACCATTCACCCACTGACTATCACATGGATGGTAGTCCCCTACATACATATCACATTGTACATGTTTGCAGTACACACATATGTCACACCCACTCCTGCGGTTACCGTATTGCCACAGTGGCATGGATATACTTCTACGTGGCCACACCTATCTGTACTGGGTGTGTAACTGGTACATAGGCACCCATTGTACCTCTGAACTCAAGACATCTACACACATTCAAGGGTACACCACCCCATTTAGGATGTACCTTACACAACAGCTACAGCTTTACATGCCACAACATTAACACGCCATGACGTTTACTGAGCTCCGACAGTTTAAATATGCGGCTGCACTACGGACACCACATCTGTACACATTTGCATACTACATACTCAGGGGTGACCTCTGCTGATCAGACAGGGCCCATGTCCACAACATTATTGATGGATATACTCCTCATACGCAACATAAGCAGAGGCCACTGTGAGAAACATGCTCATGGATATGTGCACACATGCCACAATGAGTGGGATGTGCTTCTGGGTTACATTCCCAAACCGGACACTCACCATGCTGTGGAACATAAGTACTATGTACATCACGCAGGGACACTCAGTAGCACTGTTCATGTGATACCTCCCTTGGTGGTTGGGAGACACATGTAGGCCTGGGATCACTGCAGTGGCTGTACTGTGCAGTGGTGCAGGTGACACCTGGCTCTGCTCTTCACAGGACACTACCCTGGAGATGTGCCACTAGTGTGAACACTGTAGTTGTGCTTACACATGGACTTGCCAGACTGCATAGTACCCCACTATGCACCTGTGCAGCTATTACATGTCCTTTGTGCATGGTTACTTGGTAGCCCTTCCATTTAGATTAGCTATCATGCTATTACTATGTCCCATACCTACAGGCCATATGTATCCTGTTATTGTACATACCAATAGACGATACCTGTGGTATGCATGATATGCCTGTTATGCTGTGTAGAATATCTGTCATATCTACCTATAATACTATACATTACACATATTTCACATAGTATCCCATAATGCAAAGCATACTTGCACAGCGGGCCACCATACATATGTCATTAACGTTATATGCCCATACACATGCGTGCTGTGACAGTATATCAACATATACTATCCCCTGCTATGGCACGTCCTTGTTGGACATACCCTACCACTGACGGCGGGTTGTATGGCATTGTTCTGTTTAATGCCCTCATGTAGCATCCCTTGTGGTGTCTGTGCTGTGTACCTTGTGTCCCACTGCTGGACGCACAGTTTCTACAAGCGTTAGTATGCTCAGCAAGACATCACTACATAAATACCTTTCCCCACTTTATGCATTGCGGACACGTTTAATTAATGCAAACCAGGCTATACATACAGTAAAAATAATTAATACAGATCACGCTATACATAACCTTACATATCGGGTGTTCTACATACCTTGTTGTCATTACGGCATTTCGTTTCTATCTCTCTCACAGTGTTTCAACTGTTATTCGGTATGAGCATACGGTTTGAATGTCTGGCAAGTCATCCTTATATACGTCGATACCTGAAACATGTGGATTCTTTCCGCCAATTGGTGTTCCTGAGTGGCTAATTACTTGCATATCAGCTGTGCAGCTACTCCATTCACCAATTACGCAGCGACAGTGGGGTATAATTGGATTCACCACGTGGGCGTTGTCTATTTGCCCTACCTTCGGGGAGACGGTCTGTATTGTGTTTTGTTATGTGTAACTGCAACTGCTATGCATGGAGACAAGTATAGTTTGGATTCATGTCCCCCATGGATTGTGTGTGACAGGTAGAGTATTTGGTTCAACATGTGGGTGTACCTGTCATCCCGACATCTGATAACGGAGTATTGCAATCAAAACCTGTAACATGGCTGTTTGTTCCATTATACAATGCCTTTAATTGTGTCTCTCACATGGTATGTTGAGGGTTCTGCAGATGTAATTGACTGACTGGATGTTTGTGCTGCTATTACAGTCTGTATTGCTTTAGTTTCTAGTGTGGGGGATGTCGGTGGTTGTACGTAACATATACGGTTTGTGGGCCTTGCATTTCTACATAATCCGTATATATGTGTGTGGGCTCCATCCCTAATTAGAGAGCTAACAGTTAGTAGACTTATGTTACGGGATTGTATGTTGGGCCATTGTTAATTGGTTTCTATATCGTCTGCAGGTGAGCTTGCTACTTGTATACCTCCATAATTGCAGCAATATATCAGGGGATATGTGTAAGTGACAGCTATCCTTTGTATTTCTGTCCCAGATATTTGCAGTCATTGTGGTTGTGTTGTTAAAAGAGCCTGTTTGCCATGGGTTGCCACCTTTTCATATGGTCATTGTTGGACACTTGCGGGACACACAGCAGTGTTTACAGGCCAACACGTAGCCACGGTCAGTACACAGGTAGCACATACTTTTATCCTCACTACATAACTATTGTTGTGTGACTTTGGCTACTTATCATATTGCATGTAACATTTAAGTTTCTTACATACAGGCATAACTATTAAATACGACTGTTACATTATATATGGGACATATTTATGTCCTACCATCTCGGACATTTGCCCTTTGTACTGTTTTATGTCAGGACACACCTGCCCAGGGTGGGGCTGTCCCTCCTACTGTGGTACAGGTAGTACCCGTATGCCTACGGCTAGCTATACCCACACCTACCATACTGATCTGCCTCTGACTTGGCACCAACATGCACATGTTGCGGACACACACACACATTACAGTCACACAGAGACGCACACGGCACCCTCAACGCACACTTACACAGACTACGGCACTCACAGACACAGTTGAACACAGTACCTACGTGGACCGCGACACCGGCAGCGGTGACTAACTGTCCCTTCATATCATCATACTATTACTCGCGGGTGTACTGTTCCAGTACTGTGTTCTATCGGTCTTTCAGCCTTGTGGTTACGCATGTCGGTATGTTGCACATTCCATGGTTGGCGGTATCCTATTTATTTGTACCTCCAAGATGTTATGAATGTCGTTGAACTATCTATTATATTTGCAGATATCGCTGAATCCATCTATATCACCATATATCCCTCTATTGCCCTTTCTATCTGTATTATATATATGCATATGTGTACATATATATATATATATATATATATATATATATATGTATATATCATAATATATATATATATATATATATATTTATATCTGGCGGGGAACGTGACAGGCACACAGCACCACCATATGCTGTAAGACTCATGTACTATTCAGGTGTTGGCATTCCGTGTTCCACTGGCTGTTGTGTTTACAATGTTTAAGGGCTGCCTATGTAGGAGTCACACATTGGGCCACCTATACATTACAATTTTCAGGTGGTCATGTTTGTGTGCCATCCATTTTACTGTGTGTGCAGGTGGAGAGGTGTCAGTCCGTAAGGGCCTACACTGTCAGAGTATGTGCTATACATTCCCTCTTTGCCAAGGCATAGGCATATTGGGCATGCCTCCGTCTGCCTACTGGGGCTGGCACAGTGTGTTCATGGTCTGAATCCCTCTGTGCCTGTAATGGCCTTGGCAACTGCGGTGGGCTATGAGGGCCTTCACCATTTTGTCCCTGCTGCAGCTGCTTCCGCAGGATCATATTATGTAGCATGGCACATACTATGATGATGTGGGCACACATGCCTGGAGAGTACTGCAAGGCTCCACCAGATGTATACAAGCACCTGAACTGTGATTTCAGCATCCCAAACACACGCTCTATGATGATTCTGGTTTGTGTGCTTGCCTCATTATGGCGTTCTTGCATGGGTGTGTGTGCATTTCTGATGGGAGTCATCATCCACGGCTCCAGTGCATAGCCAGCATCCCCCACGAGATGGCCATGTGGGATGTCCCCCCTGACAAATACCTGATACAGCTGTGAGGCATGCCAGATATGGGAGTCATGGTAGCTTCCAGGGCTGCCAGCACACACATCCATGATAATGCCCTGGGCATTGCACACAACCTGGCAGTTGATGGAGTGGAATTCCTTGCGGTTTATGTAGTGCCTACCCTGCTCACCGGGTGGTGACTTGATTTGTATGTGCGTGCAGTCTATCGCACCCAGTACCTCCGGGTATTGTGCCACATGGTGGAAGTGGCGCATATTGCTGGCCAACTCCTCCTGAGTTCTGGGGAAGTATATCTGCTCATTGGCATGTGGTAACATGGCATCCAGGAACTGGTGTAGTACCCTGGATGCTGATGCCTGTGAGATACCCATTATATCTCCAGTTGGCCTTTGAAAGGTACCTGTGGCCAGTATTCGCAGGCTTACACATACCTTCGTGTCCACTGGTATGGGTTCCCCTCTGTTGTTTCTGGTTCTCAGGCGTGGCCGGCACAGCTCCACTATTTGCTGTAAGATGACACTGTCCACCCTGTAACGGTCTACTATCTCCAGGTCATGTAGCCCCTGGTAGGTTACCCTTGGTCTGAACACTCTCCTTCTCCTCCAAGGCCTGCGGTGGTTGTCGGCATCATCCTCCACAACACCGTCAGTCTCTAACACATGCTGATGAATCACAGCTATGGCAGCTCCCAACATGTACATTTTAAAAGTTCCCCTTGTGTTTACACCTATGGTGCGGTGTTTGGGAATACACAGGTGTGTGTTGGGTGCTTTCACACTTTATACTATTGTGCTGTGAACACCGATGATGTCATAGGGTGTGTATGTACGATCGTAGCTACAGGTTATCTTATGTGTTTTACTGCCGGAACTGCTATTGTGGTGCCTTTGGTGTTGAATTACATTTGCCTGCCGTGGATTACCTCTTGACCTTCCCTTTACATTTCTGCGTGTTGCACCTACCATTTTCTGGCGTGCATCCTGCAGCCTACTTTCATTTGTACTTTCCTGGACCTGGCGTATCTTGCGTTATGTGTGCTACTGCCGGTCTGCTGTCGGTTTGCTTTGCTCTGCTGTGTCAGGTCTCCTGTCTTTGCAATCCAATACCTCCCCTCCTTTCTTTACATTCAAATGCCTCCCCTATCCTGTTTTGCAGGTTTCTGCAAGCGGATTTGTCAGCTGCCATCGATTGGCCTTCGTGGGTTGATTGGTGTTGATTGCTCATTAGTACTCCAATTACCCTACTTCTGCATTTCCTTCTTTTCTTCCCCTGACCTTCCTGTTTCTGCTATTGCTTGTGGTGTGTGCGTCCGATTACTGGGTTTCGGGCACATTTTCATCCTCGTACACATGCGCATTTGGCCACCATGTGTGCTCTCAGCTAAACGATTCCTCCCCACCCCTGTCCTGCAGCTTTGCTTAGCAACGGACAGGCCAGATTTGCAATGCTCCAATGTGCTTAGTGCTACGGTGGCACACCCCTCTGCTGATGTCATGTATCTCCTCTGAGCCACTCCTCGGTGTTATACCGCTGCGCCGTATGGTACAACCTTCATCCGGCGGGACATTTGCGATTCAGTATTATCTGCCTCATTTGCATGGCATTGACTACTAATTCATAGTTACCACGCCGAACACTATCGCAAGCCCTTAGCAACCCTTGCACCTTGGTTGTGGTGTTCCATGCCTACCATTGTGTATTATGCTGTAATACTGATTTCTATTAAATTGCAATTTTATGACATTTTTATATTATTTCTTTATGTTACATCTTCCGCACACATGCCCTGCGGTTATGCTGTGCGTTACTGTGAACATGACATTAAATGTTGTTATTTACGCATTGTGCATCTTTTCTTATGCCATTGGCTGTGTATTTCGCCATTGGCATATGTTAACGTTGTG